>NC_057746.1:7305964-7351990 GCF_004010195.1 Chiloscyllium plagiosum | reverse complement strand
ATTTAAGAGGCATTTGTATGGGTATATGAATAGGAAGGGTTTGGAGGGATATGGGCCGGGTGCTGGCAGGTGGGACTAGATTGGGTTGGGATATCTAGTCGGCATGGACGGGTTTGACCGAAGGGTCTGTTTCCATGCTGTACATCTCTATGAGTCTATAACACATTACTGAACATCTTCCAAAATTCTGTTGACTCCAGAAGAGTTCTAATGGACAGGAAGATGTCTAATGTAACTTCACTCTTTCAAAAAGGAGAGAGAGAAAAAACAGGCAGTTATAGCTGATTAGCCTGACATTGGTGGTGGCGAAAATGCTCGAGTTAATTATTCAGGATGGAATAACTGAGCATTGGGAAAGTGGTGACAAAATCTGTCCAAGTCAGCATGGATTCATTAAAGGGAAATGATGTTTGACAAATCTCCTGGAATTTTTTGAAGGTGTAACCAATAGTGTGGATAAAATCGAATCGGTGGATGCGTATATGTGGAGTTTGAAAAGGCTTTTGACAAGGTTCCACACAAGAGATTAGTACGGAAAATTAAAGCTCATTGTATCAGAGGTAAAATATACTTAGATGGATAGAGAACTGATTGGCAGACAGGAAACAGAGTTGGAATAAACGAATCATTCCCAGAATGACTGGCAGTGATGAGTGGGATATGGCACAATTCGTGCTGGAACTCCAGCTGGTCACAATATGTATTAACAACGTGGATGAAGGAATTGAAAGTATTATCTCAATCTGCAGATGACACTAAGCTGGGTGGCAGTGTGTGCTGTGAGGAGGATGCTAATAGGCTGCAGGGTGACTTGAACAGACTGGCTGAGTGGGCAAATATTTGACAAATGCAATATACTCCGTATAAACATGAGGTTATCTAGTTTGTGGGAAAAATAGGGAGGCAGATTATTATGTAACGATGACAGTTTAGAAAAAAGCGTGATGTAACGAGACAAGGATATCGTGGTGGAAACAATCACAGGGAGAATGGGCGATAAGGACAACTAATAGCATGGTGGGGTTCTTAGCAATAGGATTTGAGTATAGGAGTAGGAATGTAACACTGCAGTTATACAGGATCTTGATAAGGTCACACCTTGAGTATTGTGTGCACTTTTGGTCTGCTAGTCTGAGGAAGGACATTCTTGCTATTGAGGGAGCACAGCAAATGTTCACCAGTATGATTCCCAGGATGGCAGGACTGACGTATGGGGAAAGAGTGGATCAACCGGGCTTGTACTCACTGGAATTGAGAAGAATGAGGGGGGATATCATGGAAACATATAAAATCCTGATGAGACTGGACAAGCTAGATGCAGGAAGAACATTCTTGATGTTGGGGAGGTCAGATATCGGGGTCACTGCCTAAGAATAAGGGGTAAGCCATTCAAGATTCAGCTTTCTTCACTCAGATTTGTGAACCAGTGTAATGCTCCATCACAGAAAGCTGTCGGGGTCAGTTCATTAGTTCAAGAGGGAGCTAGGCATGGGTGGTAGGGGTAAAGGGATCAAGGGGCATGGAGAGAAAGCGGCGGTGTGATACTGAAACCACATGAACAACCATGATTAAACTGAATGGTGGTGTAGGCTTGAAGGGTCAAATGGCCTACTCCAGCATCTATTTTCTATGTTTCTATGATCCTTCAAAGTCCTCCTCACTTTCAACTGGTTCAAAATTGGAAGAGCTCACACACAGATGAGACAAGCGACGGCCTAACATAGTTACAGTCACGGAATCACACCTTAGAAACAATGTTCCAGATGCCACCATTACCATCTGCTGATAGTTCCTGTCCCACTAGCAATACAGACCCAGCATAGGTGGCACAGTGGTATGCAATTGGGAAGGACTGCCCTGGGCGTCACCAACATTGACTCGAGACTCCATGCCATTTCAACGCAAAGTGTACTCTGGGTAGGATACTTTCAATTTCCACTACCAAGAGTGGCTCAGCAGTAAGACTACTGATTGACCTGGTCAGGCCCCAAAGAACAAAGCTGAGAGATTGGGTCTGCAAAATGTAGTGACAAAAAAACACACCTTACCTCGTCCTTACAATTTGCTGGCTGCACCTGCCCATGACAGTATTGGTATTTCACTTTGAAAATATCGTCCGTCCTGTTGCGTAGCGCCATCACCATGCCAAATTGAACAGTCTTTGAACAGATCTAACAACTTGATTGGGCATCTATAACGGTCTGTAGACAATCATCATCAGCAGAATTGTACTTCAACACAATCTGCAACCTCATAGCCTGGCAACTCAACCAAGGCAGGAGATCAACTCTGGTTAAATGGAGAGTGAAGAGAGGTATGCTGGGAGCAGCATAGGGGTATCTATGAGAATTCAACCTGGTGAAGCTACCAAACAGGACCACTTCCATCCCAAATAGCAAAAGGGAGACAGGTTGAAGTGAATCCACAACCAATGAATCAGTAAGTACTGCTCAAGATGGCGCCAGAGATGAATTCCTCAGCTAGAGCTATTCTGCTCCATCCATTTCATTTCTTTGTTCCTCTTTCTTTTACTTTTGTACTTTTTTTCCTTCTTTGTTCTTGGCAATGTCTTGAACTCCTGGCCTCAGCATGGACACAGACTCCTGACCTCAAAACAGATTTGGAGTGGCAGTCTCCTGGCCTGGCATGATGGTATTTCGGTGTCCAACACGGCAATCGCTTGGCCCAGCATTGTGGCCTTGCGTCGCAGCCTCTCCGTGTCCCAGCCCAGCGGACATTTGGCTCTTTGTAGACCTCTGTCCTCGAGATGATTCTAGAGCAGTCTCCCGGCCTCAAGTGCCTTGAGGTGAAGGCCAGCGTTGTCTGGGGTCAAGACTTGGCATGGACGAGAGGCTAGGTAATGGCATGGACTGAGTTGTTATTCTGAGCATTTTGTTTATTTATTTACTAATTTATTCTTATGATCTATCATGCTGAACTTGTTATTTCTTTATTTTTCTTTTGTTATTTCCCTAAGAATTTGTATTTAAGAATAAGTACCCAGGAACCTCTGTATTTGAGGTAACACCGTAATTGGTGACTTGTAAATTTTTCACTAAATTCCTTTAAGTGCATATGATAATGAAGCTCATTCTAATTCCAAAATCAGATCTAAACTCTGCCGTCCTTCCATATGCAGTCATAAATTTTGGTGGACATTTAACCAACTGAAGGAGGTGGCACCACAAGTACCGGATGACTGAAGAGCTCAACCCATCAGTGCAAAAGGAAAGGCTATAACGTTCCAGCAATCTACAACTAGAAGTACAGAGTGGATGATCCTTCTCTGTCTTCTCCGGTGGTCCCCAGCATCAGCGATGTCAATTTTCAGACAATTCGATTCACTCTACCTGCTGTCAAAAAAGAGGTAGAGGCACTAGATACTGCAAAGGCTGTGGACCTTGACAATATACCGGCAATGGAACTGATGGCTTGTACTTCAGAACTTGCTGCACCTTACCCAATCTCTTCCAGTACAGCTGTAGCACTGACATCTACTTGACACGGTGGAAATTTTCCCAAGGATGCCCTTTTTAAAAGAATCCAACTTATCTAATTACTGCACCATCGGTCTCAGAGTCATACAGCATGGAAACAGCACCTTCACTTCCACCAGTCCATAATCTAAAGCTGAACTAGTCCCACCCGCCTCGTCTTGGCCCATTTCCATCCAAACTTCTCTTATACATGCACTCATGCAAATGTCTTTTAAATGTTGCAGTTGTACTCATATCCACCATCACCTCATCAGTAGGTTGCTGGAAATTGTTATAAACAGTGCTATCAAGCAGCAGCGACTCAGCAATAACCTGCTCAGCAATAACCTGCTCAGTGACGTTTAGCTTGGGTTCTGCATGGGCCGCTAAGTTCCTGATCTCATTCTGACCTTGGTTCAAACATGAACAACTGCTGAATTCCAGCGATGCGGTCACAGTGACTGTCCTTGACGCTAAGTCAACTTATGACTGAGTAAGGCGTCAAGGAGTCCGAGAGGAATTGGAATCAATGTAATCGGGAAGAATTTTCTGCTGGTTGGAGTCATGGCTGGCACAGAGGAAGATGGTGTGGTTGTTGGAGGTCAGTCATCTCAGCTCCTGACACTTCTGCAGGAGTTCGTCAGGATAGTCTCTGAGCCCCAACCATCTTCAACTGCTTCATCAATGACCTTCTTTCCATCAGAAGGTCTGAAATGGGGACACTGTGCAATCACTGGTGAATTCTTAGCATTATTCATGACTGCTCAGGTATTGAAGCAATCTATGTTTAAACGCAACAAGGTCTGGACAATATCTGAAAAGTGGCAAGTAACATTCACACCACACAAATGTCTTGTAAGAGAAATTCTAACCACCATCTCATGGTATTCAATTATAGAATTTCTGTGCAAGCTGACTATTTGGCCCATTGAGTTGACAACAACTCTCTTAAAAGCAACCCATTCAAACCCATCCCCATGCCCTATCCCTATTACCTTGCGTTTCCCATGGCTCATCCACTTAACCTGCACGTTCCTTGATGATGTGGACAATGTAACATGACCAATCATTGTAAGTTGCACATCTTTCAGCTGTGGAGAGAAACCAGAACAACCAGAGGAAACCCGTAAAGAAACAGGGAGAATATGCAAACTCCGTACTCATTGTTGCCTGAGGCTGGAATTGAACCAGGTTTCCTTGCACTGTGGACAGGTGTGCTAACCACGGGGTCACTGTGCCACCTGAACGGTGTGGACCTAATGAATCCCCCACGATCAGTATCCTCAGGGTTACGATTGACCAGAAACTCAGCTTGACTCTACAAGACTCGACAAACTGTCAATGGGAATTTGACGAATAAATATGCAGGGTGATTGGGGAGACTTGCAGGAGCAATAGGGTTATAATAGTAGGGGATTTTGATTTTCCTAACAGACACTGGGACTGCCATAGCATTAAAAGCTTAGCTGGGGTGAAATTTGTTAAGTGCGTTCAGGCAAGTTTCCTCAAGCAGTAGGTAGAGAGTCCTACTCGGGGAAGGGACAGCTCGACTACTCTTGGAAAATAGGGCTGGACAAGTGACTGAGGTGACAGTGCGAGAGCACTTTGGTACCAGTAAGCATAGTTCTATTAATTTTAAAATAGTTATAGAGAGTGACAAAACTGTTGCACAGGTTCAAGGTCTAAATTGGGGCAAGACATATTTTGATGGAATTTGATAGGATCCTGCAGAGGTTGATTGGAATAGTTTGATTGCAGGCAGAGGGACCTCCGGCAAGTGGGAGGCCTTTAAAAGTGAGTTAGTGAGAGTTCAAGATTTATATGTTCCTGTGAGGGTGAAGGGCAAGGTTGGCAGGAATTTGGAACCCTGGATGACAACAGATATTGAGGCTTTGACCAGAAAAAAAGGAGAAAACATGGCTCAGGTACAGGCAGCTAAGATCAAGAGATTAAGTCATATGATGAAGCTTTGTATGAGAGGCTGTTCTGGAAAGTTAGATTACATGGAATCCAATGGAAGCTGGAAAATTGGATCCACAATTGGCTTGATGGTAGGAAGCAGAGTGTAACAGTGGATGGATGCTTGTCGGAATAGAGGCTTGTGAATAGTCGAGTGCCTCAGGGACTGGTGCTGGACCCCATTGCAGTCTGTTATTTATATCAATGATTTGAATGAGAATGTACTAGCACAGTTAGTAAGTTTACAGATGACACTAAAATGGGTGATATCATAGATAGCGAATAAGGTTATCAGAAATTGCAGCAGGACCTTGAGCAGCTGAGGAAGTGAGACAAGAAATGGCAAAATGAGCTTAATTTATACAAATGTGAAGTATTGTATTTTGGAAAGTCAAATCAAAGTAGGAGTTTCACGGTGGGACCAGTGGAGTTCAGGTGCATGGTTCTCTGAAAGTGGAGTCACAGGTAGACATGGCAGTGAAGGAGGCTTTTGGCACACTGGCCTTCATCAGTCAGGGCTTTGGACATAGAAGTTGGGAAGTTATGTTGCAGTTGTACAAAGCATTGGTGCAGCCATTGTTGGGGGGCCAATGTGTTCAGTTTTGGTCATCTTGCTATAGGAAGGATGTTCTTAAACTGGAAAGAGTGCAGAAGAAATTTACAAGGATGTTGCCGAGACTCAACTGTTTGAGTTATAGGAAGAGGTTGGACAAGGTAGGACTTCTTTCTTTAGAGCGCAGGAGACAGAGGGGAACCTTATAAATGTGTATAAGATCATGAGAGGTATGGATAACATTAATGCACTCAGTCTTTTTTCCATGATTGGGGAATTAAGGACAAGAGGTCATCAGTTTAAGGTTAGGCGGGAAAGAATAAGAGAGAACCTGAGGGGCATCTTTTTTTCACAGAGGATGTTCTGTGTATGGAATCAGTCATGAGTAAGTGAGGATTGCAGATGCTGGAGATCAGAGTCGAGAGTGTGGTGCTGTAAAAGCACAGCAGGTCAGGCTGCATCCAAAGAGTACGAGAATCAACGTTTCAGGCACAATCATTCCTGATGAAGGACTTATACCTGAAAGGTCGATTCTCTTGCCCCTCGGATGCTGCTTGACCTGCTGTGCTCTTCCAGCACTACACTATCGACATATGGAATCAGCTGCCAAGATGGATTGAGATGGATACACTACCAACATTTAAAAAGCATTTGGATAAATACATGGATCGGAAAGGTTGAGACAAATATGGGCCAAGTGCAGGGAAATGGGGTTAACGCGGATGGACATTTTGGTCAGCATGGACCAGATTAGGCCAAAGGATCTTTCAATGCTGTAGGACTCTGACTCCATGACTCTATGTAGAGCAGGGCAGAGTCTCTGAACACTGTGACAAGTAACTCCCCTCCTGATTCTCCAAATCCTGTCCACCATTTACAAAGCACAAGACAGGACTGTGATGGAATAGTCTCCATTTGCCTGGATGTAGTCCCAACAGTCAAAAGGTTTGACACTCTCCAGGGCAAAGTAACCCACATAATTAGCCCCAAACGATTAGCTCCACATCTTAAAGCAATCCCTCCAACAATGCACTTTAGCATCAGTTTTGAGAGTTTGGTGCTGTAAAAGCATAGCAGGCCAGGCAGCATCTAAGGAGCAGGAGAATCAACGTTTCGGGCAAAAGCCCTTCACCAGTAATTGGCGGCAGTTGGAAAGGAAGAGGTCAAGGGTGGGTAACAGGCCAGCACGGGGACTCCAGGTGGATGCGGTGTGTTCGAGGGGAGAGAAGGAGGTCCTCGGAGGGTGAGTGGGAGTCTTGATTGAAAAAGTGTGCCCAACGGTGGAGGCGGTGAAAGAAACGTTCAATGTCGCAACACATGTCGAACTCATTAATCCGGGAGCGTACAGGGATGAAGGTGAGGCCTTTGCTGAGGTCTGACTATTCATCCTCAGTGAGGTGGTGGTCTGGGGGAAGAATAAATACACGGCAGGGCTGGGAGCTAAGACCTGGTGTGGGGGCGGAGACGGGCACTTGGGTGGGCGTGGTTATGGAGTCAGAAGTGATGTCACCAATTGAAGTGACACTCAGCATCGTGGTGGTAGTAGAACCTACGGTGGTGCCCACTGGGGCAGAAGTGAGATGCCAGTTGAGTTCTGATGCGTGCCATCTCTGGGATAAGAAGTGACTGTGGCGACGGTGGCAGCTGCGGGGGTGGAAGTGACGTACAGGGTAGGTATTACATCGGCACCAGTGGTGGTGGATCTTGCGGCAGTGGGGGAGGCAGTCATCCCTCCCGGTGATTGTGGAGATAGTTGTCTGGGCAGCTATCGCGGAGGCTGTGTGGTCAGCAGTGGCTGCTGTCTGTGGAGCGGTGGGCGCGGACGTGACATCATCATTTGCTACAGCAGTCCTGGCTGGAGCAGCCACATGGCTAATGCCATCTGAGCACTTCCAGAGGGCAGGAGAAGGCTCTGGAATGGTCGAGGAAACCCATTTATTGAGGTAAGTATGTGAAAGTTTGTTTAACTAATGTTTTTTTATGTCCGATGTAATGCAGAAAAAGCATTTGTTAAGTGCGTGAACCTTTCTCAGGATGTAAAACGGCAGAGGTCCTTTGCAGGCTTAGGAGAGTGTGGCCCTGAGCTGAGGCAGGGCTGACTGTAGAGAGTTTAGGTGGCAGCGCATGGCTGCAAGTGTGGAGCAGAAGATCCAGAAGGAGGACTGTTTCTGAAGGTTTCAGATTTGTAGTATCTACTGGTTGTCCTGTTCAGGTTCAAATTGTGCCATTCCTGATGAAGGGCTTATGCCCGAAATGTCGATTCTCCTACTCCTCAGAACCTGCCTGAGTGGCTGTGCTTTTCCAGTACCACACTCTTGATTCTGATCTCAAGCATTTGCAGTCCTTACTTTCTCCTAGTAGCAGCAGTTTGTACGATCTACAAGACACACTGAATAAATTCAGCAAAGATCCTCAGTTGGCACCACTGACCACTTCCATCTAGAAAGACAAAGGCAACAGATACATGGAACTGCTACCATTTGCAAGTCCCCATTGAAGCTCCTCACCATCCTGATTTGGAAATATATCATCATTCCTTCCCAATGGCATTGCTGGTCAACCTACAACACATGGAATGTGGATGTTAAAGCAGGCAGCTCAAGACTACCTTCTAAAGGGCAATTCGGACAACAATAAATTCTAGCCAGTCAGCGCTGCCCACATCCCAGGAGAGGGCATTAGCCAACTTCCCATGAGAGGCAGGGTGGATAACAAGAAGCTTTCTCACAGAATGAGAGACTCAAATACTAGGTGTCACGAGTTCAAGGTGATAGAGGAAAGGTTTAAGGGAGATATGTGTGGAAAGTTCTTTACGTGGAAGGTGGTGGAACACGTTGCCAGTGGAGGTGGTACAGTCAGGCACGATCTTATTTAAGATGTATCTAGACAGATACATGAATGGACATGGAGCAGAGGGATATAGATCCTTAGAAAATAGGCGACAGGTGTCGACAGAGAATCTGGAATGGCGCAGGCTTGGAGAGCCAAAGGGCTTGTTCCTTACCTGTAATTTTCCTGGTTCTTCATTATTTTGGCTGTCATTCATTTAGAAAAGCTAAATACAAATAACACAGATATACTATGATAATGAGCGTTATTATTCCGTGGGCAATGGATGTTCCCAGGGATTCCACCATCCTGTTGCCAACCCCATTGAATCAAAGATGGAGACTGTTTAGGTTTGACTATTTATAATGAACATGATAGCCAATTCACTAATTTCCTCAGAATTATCTGGGATGTACATATGACACACTCTGCTAGTTAGTTCACATGCACCTTCCTTTATTGCCAGCAGCCAATCAAGTGACATCCTATTCTGTAATGCTGTCGTTCAGATGGCAACCACCTCTGCATTAATCTTAACAAGGGTCTTAGAGATATCATTGGCTCCGTGTTCTCTGATTGCTGAAATCAGAATGCCAGATGTAAGTAGAGATTCTCACTGATGTAAAGTTAGTAAAACTACGTTTGAATATGGGCAAAGTGAAATGAAAATACATGAGTGGAACTATGATATGCAGACCACCCCCTTTTCTTGGACTAACAAAGCAAATAGATTTGGCTGATTTTGCTACCCTTGTGATGTTATAACAGTAATAAACGGCGGTGTATGACAGGTACCAAATCGTAGTTGGTACCAACCTTTAAAGGCAGAAAAGCGATCTCCTGCTGGTTCCTACTTACCTCAAGTAATACTCGTGTCCAGCCAATATACCTCGTTCTTTGCAGATTTACTAGCTAAGGAAACCCCAGTCTTTAGGGATTCCTTCTGGCAAGTGATCCATTCTGCTGCTTCAGATACATTAAAAGGAACTTGTCTCAGAGGGACACTGCTCACTGCATGCCTGTCACCCTCTAATTGGATCAAAATTGAGAGAAGCCCACAGAAGATTCAGCAATAAACTTAACTGTAGTCGCCATGCAGCCGCATAACACGTTGACACGCAACTTATTCTATTTCAACTGCTGTCCTAGGGTTGAGTGTTCTGTTCCTATTGCTTGTAAGTCCGATTCTTTGAGGCCCCTTTGAAACCTGTGAGACAGGGAGATAAGAGAGACAGAGAGAGAGTATACCAGAGGAGCAGGCTAGTCACACGTTTTAGCTTCTCACAACAAACAACAAGGCGATCAAGGTAAAAGCAACAGCAAACCAGACAGAACAGTCAGTGACTGAATAAAGTAGGATGGCAAAGTGTTCCACAGGGGATGGAATAAAGGAAACTAAACTGTTTGGTGGCTCAGTGGTTAGCACTGCTGCCTCACAGCACCAGTGTCCCAGGTACGATTCCAGCCTTGGGCGACTGTCTGTGTGCACATTCTCCCAGTGCCTGCGTGGGTTTCCTCCGGGTGCTCCAGTTTCCTCCCACAGTCACAAAGATGTGCAGGTCAGGTGAATTGGCCGTGCTAAATTGCCCATAGTGTTAGGTGCATCAGTCAGAGGGAAATGGGTCTGGGTGGGTTACTATTCGGAGGGTCGGTGTGGACTGGTTGGGCTGAAGGTCCTGTTTCCACACTGTCGGGACTCTAATCTAATCTAAAGCCATAAGTACCAGTTAATGCGTGATATATTTCAATAGACCACAGTGTCCTTGAGACAGAATGGAAATAGTTACTGAGATAAGTGTAAGGAAACAAAATAAACACGTGATGTGAAAGAAAATGGAGCTGAAATAATTAACTACCATATTCTGTAGACAAGGAGGAAATATGTGTTGGATTAACTTGGCCCACCTTCATCAGCTAGGGCTTTGAGCATAGAAGTTAGGAAGTTATATTGCAGTTGTAGAGAATGTTGGGGAGGCCACACTTGGAGTAAAGTGTTCAGTTTTAGTCACCCTGTGAGAAGAAGGGCATTATTAAACTGGAAAGTGTGCAGAAGAAATTTACAAGGACGTTGGCAGGACTCAAACATCTGAGATGTAGGAAGAGCTTCTACATGCTAGGACATTTTTTTCTTCAGAGCATCGGAGACAAAGGGGGGACCTTATAGAAATGTATAAGATCATGATAGGCATGGATAGGGTGAATGCATTGTCTTTTTTCCCAGGGTTGGGGAATCGTGGACTAGAGGGCATAATACAGAGGGTGGTACGCATGTGGAACGAGCTGCCAGTGGGAGTGTTTGAGACGGGCACATTAACAATATTTAACAGGCATTTAGATAAATATATGCATAGGAAAGATTTAGAAGGTTATGGGCCAAGTGCAAAGAAATGGGGTTAGTACGGATGGACATTTTGGTCGGCATGGACCAGTTTGGGCCAAAGGGCCTGTCTCTGTGACTGTTGGGCTCTATGACCTAATGTGCCAAATTAACTTGGCCCACCAAAAGTGGCAATGACTGCAGTATGACCAAAAAATATATCAGTGATAGGGAGACGGGATTGCAACTGCGAGATTTACACATGAAAAAAAAATCCCAGGTGAAGTAAACTTCACAAGAAGAGACAGGGATCAGAGTGAAGGCAAGAAACTTGGGGCAGCAGGAAATGATTTGAAAGAAGTATTTCCAGGTGATCTGGAGATTGGCATGGAAACAAGGCATGTTGTGGGATCCACACAAGGTCAGAATCTCTAGAGGGAGAAGGAGCAGCTGGGGAATTGAGAACAGGAAAATATTGGGTAGGACCATAAGACCAAAGAAGGAAGAACAGGAGTAGACCATTCAGCCCCTTGGTCCTGTCCTGCTATTCAATAGGATTGTGGCTGACCTGACATTTCTCCTGCCCTTTTCCCTGTAAGCCTTGACTCCCCAACTGGATGAAGCAGGTGTTCCAAGAATGCTGGATTCATACTCCGACCCCTTTTAACAGTGGCCAAGGAGGTGTGGATGTAAATAAACCCAGATAGATGGCAAAGTATTTGGATTTTCGTGACTGAGTTCGGAGATGTTGTTCTGACATTGCAATGTTGATGGGGATAAAACTTTACCTTCCATCATCTTGTGGCCTGAAAGACCCTGGACCATGAAATCACCTTCATGATTTAGGCCACAAGTGCTCAGCATTACAACATTGTCAAGTTGTACAGGCATACAGAAACTTTCTTTACTCGATAAAGTATCCTTAGCTGACAGTGATTGGGTTGATGGAGATGGCACAGATAGGTAAAGACAAGATCATCGAGGCATTTAGAAAAAAGGATGAAAAATGATGCAGTTGGGATGTTACTCTTTCAAATCAGATCCAATGGACTTCAATAACTCAGGTCTGATGTAACTGGAAGTATTAAGTCTTAAGTTATGTCAAAGATGGCTGAGGCATTGTTTATCAGTGCAACCTTGCTATGAAGATAATTTTGTTTTGTGTAATCTATCCTGTGTGTTCTGTTCAAATCCAATGTTGGGTAAAGAAGAATTTCCTTACTTTCCTTTCATTTCAATTGTGTTTCATTTCCATTCCCTATCTCTGCATTGCCCATGGCCAATCCACTTAACCTATATATATTTGAACAGTGAGACAAAGCCAGATCACCCGATAGAAATCCATACAGACATGGGGAAGACATGCAAACTACACACAGGCAGTTACCCAAGGCTGGAGTTGAACATGGGTCTCTCGTGCTATGAGCTAGGATTGCTAATCATTGAGCCACCATGCCACCCTACATTCTGGAAGTTTTGGGGAGGCATATTTTAAAAACATCAGTTGAAAGAAAGAAGGGTTGAAATTGAAATCTTTTTTTTAAATAACCTCGTGTTCTATGTGAAACACATAAGCTATGCGAGCAAGTCAAAATCAGGTTTTAATGAATGTGTGAATTTGATGGGTCAGAAAGCGCCTACAATTTCAGAAAACCTAGTTTAGATTGTCATTTACATTAATTGTAATATTGTAATTTCTTAAAGAGAAACCGACAGCTTTCACTTCAGTTGTTGCAAGTTTTGGCCAGGTTGCTTTTCACTGTGTGGACTTGATGAAGTGAATGGCATGATTCCACACTCTAGGGATCTGATTTCTCTTAACTCAAAGTACAAAATATAATTTGTGAGAAGATTTGTAGTTCGGGTGTTCATTGTTGTGGTTCTGTTCGCCGAGCTGGGAATTTGGTGTTGCAGACATTTCGTCCCCTGTCTAGGTGACATCCTCAGTGCTTGGGAGCCTCCTGTGAAGCGCTTCTGTGTTGTTTCCTCTGGCATTTATAGTGGTTTGTCTCTGCCACTTCTGGTTGTCAGTTCCAGTTGTCCGCTGCAGTGGCCGATATAGTTATCAACAACCACATCGACCTGGACCCAATATACCGGCCACTGCAGCGGACAGCTGGAACTGACAACTGGAAGCGGCAGAGACAAACCACTATAAATGCCGGAGGAAACAACACAGAAGCGCTTCACAGGAGGTTCCCAAGTACTGAGGATGTCACTTAGACAGGGGAAGAAACGACTGCAACACAAATTCCCAGCTCGGCGAACAGAACCACAACTACAAAATATAATCTCAGTGGGGAATGTCCCTGATGAATGGCTTATGCCTGAAACATGGACTCTCCTGCTCCTCGGATGCTGCCTGACTGGCTGTGCTTTTCCAGCATCACACTTTTCAACTTCAATCTCCAGCCTCTGCAGTCCTGAAATCCTCCTGTTCTCTTCTTTGTCCTTCTCTCTAAATCTGTGGAATTCCTTACCACAGAAGGCTGGGTTGTTAAGCTCATTAAAAGCTGAGAGAATCAGTGAGAGAATCGAAGGTTATGGGGAAAAGGCAGCAAAGTGACGTTGAGGATTTTTCAATCAGCCATGATCTCATCGAATGTCAGAACAGACTTGATGCACTGAAATGCTTCCCTCTGCTCGTGTTCTATTGTCTCACAACCTTATACTGGTGAGTATTGTTTGGTCATCGAGGCATACAGTCATAGAGATGCACAGCATGGAAACAGACCCTTTGTTCCAACTTGGCAAAAGTGAGGCCTGCAGATGCTGGAAACCAGAGTTTAGATCAGAGTGGTGCTGGAAAAGCACAGCAGGTCAGGCAACATCCGAGGAGCAGGAAAATCAATGTTTCAGGCAAAAGCCCTTCGTCAGGAATTCCAACTTGTTCATGTTGACCAATATCCTAAATTAATCTAGTCCCATTTGCCAGCGCTTGTCCCATATCCCTCTAAACCCTTCCTATTCATATACCCATCCAAACACCATTTAAATGTTGTAACTGTGACAGCCTCCACCACTTCCTCTGGCTGCTCATTCCACACATGCATCAGACTCTGCGTGAAATAGTTGCCCGTTAGGTCCCTTTTAAATCTTTCCCCTCTCACCCTAAACTTATGTCCCAGAGTTCTGGAATCCACCACCCCAGGGAAAAGACCTTGTCTATTTACATTATCTATGCCCCTCATAATTTTATAAATCTGTATAAGGTCACCCCTCAGTCTCCGACACTCCAGGGAAAACAGCCCCAGCCTGTTCATCCTCTTCCATTAGCTCAACCTGACAACATTCTTGTAAATCTTTCCTGAACAGTTTCAAGTTTCACAACATACTTCCTAGAGGAGGGAGAACAGAATTGCAAACAATATTCCAAAACCAATGTCCTATACAACCCTCCCAACTGCTGTACTCAATGCTCTGATCAATAAAGGAAAGCATACAAAACACCTTCTTCACTATCCTATCTACCTGTGAATTCACTTTCAAAGAACTATGAACCTACACTCCAAGGTCTCTTTGTTCAGCATCACTCCCCAGGACCTTACCATTAAGTGTATGAGTCCTGTCCTGTTTTGCCTTTCTAAAGTGCAGTATCTCACATTGATCTAAGTTAAATTCTATCTGCCACTCCTCACCCCATTGGCAAATCTGATCAAGATCCCGTTGTACTCTGAGTTAACCTTTTCGCTCTACAGTATACCTCCAATTTTGATGTCACTTACAAGCTTACTAACTGTACCTCCTACGTTCACATCCAAATCATTTACATAAATAATGAAAAACAGTGGATCCAGCAATGATGCTTGTGGCACACCACTGGTCACAGGCCTCCAGTCTGTAAAGTAACCCACTACTACTACCCTTTGTCTTCTACCTTACAGCCAGTTCTGTGTCAAAATGGCTAGTTATCCCTGCATTCCATGACATATAACCTTGTTAACTGGTCTACCATGAGGAACCTTGTCGAACGCCTTACTGAAGTCTATATCGATCATGTCCACTGCTCCACCCTCATCAATCCTCTTTGTTACTTCATCAAATAACTCAATTAAGTGAGTGAGGTGTGACTTCCTATGCACAAAGCCGTGCTTACTATCACTAACCAGTCCTTGCCTTTCCAAATGCATGTGAATCCTGTCCCTCATGATTCCCTTCAACAACGTGAACAGTGTCAGTTTGTTGCAGCTGTGATGAGAGTCCAGAAAACAGTTTTGCCAGCTCCAATGACTGGGAGTGGGATATAAATCGTGGATGGATAGAAATTTGATGTTGGAGGGGAAAATGCAAATGGCCTTAGTTGCCATAACTGCAAATAAAACAGAGATTTGTTTAGGACACGGTTTTGCTGAGGGATTGTTAAAAGCCGCTGGTGCAGTTTAAACACAGCACCTGAAAGATTTTGCATTATAACTGAAACCAGGAGCAAACTGCTGTCTTGCAAATGGAGAGCCTGATTTCCGATTGTGGACTGTGGTCCAACTCCTGTGAAATCTGACCGGGCTGAGCGAAAGTGGGATTAGTCGTATTGCAAAGTCTTCACCTGTGTTATGCTAGGGTCAGTGTTCTGGGGAAGATGGGAGAGTAGGCTTTATAGGAAATCATGGCAGCCAATGATCAGGAGGTAGAAGATGCGATGAGAAAAAGGAATGTTCAAACAAGCGATCAGAGTTCCAGTCAGGGTAATTCTAACCAGAGTGTATAGGAAGGATCACACTGAACAGTGCACCAGCATAAGGGGTATTATGGCTAAAGACACAGTTTGCAAAAATTGCTAAATATGTATAGCTAACAAGTCTGGGCATGAATGAACATAAACTCATTGAAAAATCAGATAAGATATTGATTCTAATGCAGGTAGTCATTTTTTAATATGCTTGCAAGATCACTAAGGCTGTGATCAGCATATTCAATGACACCTGATATTCCTAAAGGGCATGAAGCAAGGGAAACCTGGTCAGCAGAACTTGTGAATGAAAAATGACATCAGTACAATTGTGGGTAATGGTATAATTTCTACAGATCCAGATGCAGAAGTCAGTGTGTGCAAAAGTAGAAAATAACAAAGTTCTGAAATCAGTCCTTGGCCTCCAGGTAGAAACAATGCCGATGTGTGACAAAGTTGTCAGAATATATGTGGTGGTTTAAATGATATATAGATTGGACAGATCAGATTAAGAAATGTAACCTGAAAGAGAGAGAGGGGGGAAAAGAAAAAAATCCTCCCCATTTCTGTCATGAAACTGCCTGAAGAATCTTGAGCATAATTATCGTCATCCTTATAGATCACATAGCTGCTTGCTGTAAGGGAGAGATGGTGCTTTAACGAAGATGACATGAAGGTTCGCGTAGGTGCTGAAAGTGCCGACAACTGTGAAAGGATACGGTGAGGAGACGGTGAGGTCTGCAGATACTGGAGATCAGAGTCGAGAGTGTGCTGCTGGAAAAGCACAGCACATTAGGCAGCATCTGAGGAGCAAGAAAAATAGACATTTAGGGCGGAGACCATCATCAGGAATGAATGAGCAGGATCAATTGGCGACTTGGGCATAGAAACGGTAGACGGAGTTTAATCTGGACAAATGCAAGATGATGAATTTTGGAGGATCAAATTTAGGTGTGAATTGTACCCTTCGGCAGAAATGGCAGAACACTTAGGAACATTAACATACAGATGGATCTGGTCCATAGTTCTCTGACAATGGCAACATATGGAGTACAAGAGTTGACAAACTATGTCGCAGCGATATAAAACCCTTGGTAGGCCACAGTTGGAGTAATTTGTTCAGTTTTGGTTGCCACATTACCAGAAGGATATAGAAGCTTTAGAGAGAGTGCAGCGAAGGTTCACTCGGATGTTGCCTGGTCTCAAGGGCATTTGCTAGAAGGAAAGATTGAAAAGACTAGGATCGTTTACACTGGAAAAAGGCAGCTGAGAGGAGACCTGGTAGAGGTCTACAAAACAATGAGCTGTGGATAGTCAAATGCTTTTTTAAAAGGGCTGAAGTTTAAGTTTCACAGTGGGGGGGGGGGGGGGGGGGAGTTTAAGGGAGACATGTGGGAGAAGGTTGTCAAGCAGAGAGTGTAGGAGCCTGGAATGCATTGCCAGAAGAGGTGACGGAAACTGGCACGTTGACAAAATTAAAAGAGGCTTCTGGATGGTTACATGAATAGGGAGGGACATAGAGGTACGGACTGAATGAGGGTAGAAAGTTTGCCTTTTTGGTTTAGTTTGGGCATGACGAGCAACACAGGATTGGTTGGCCAAAGGGCCTGTTCCTGTGCTGTACGTCCCTTTTGCTCTTAACTTGATGGTCTCCACGCCTTAGACAAGGGAGAGATTGGAAAGGAATGTGCTTCATGGTAACCTCAACCAGTGTAGGAATTGAACCCATGCTGTCAGGTATCATGTACCAGCTGTCCAGCCAAGTGAGCTAGCTGATCCACCCTTTACCTTCTAAATAATCTCACTCATTCTGATTTTCAATGCCAGTCTCCTCATTGCAGTCATACCCACAAGAGGAATCATGCTTCAAGTATCCATCTTGGCCAGCCCTCTCAGAATCTTATATGTTTCAGGAAGTACATCACTCATTCCACTAAACTACAATGGACCCAGAACCATATTCAACCTGACTTCATTAGGTAAGCTGTTTGCCAAAGAATAACACACCAAACCTTCTGGACAATGCATGATCACGCACCAAGGCAGAAGTGGGAACTTCAGATGCAGGAATTAAAGTCAAGATTAGAGTGGTGCTGGAAAAGCACAGCAAGTCAGGCAGCACCCGAGGATCAGGAAAATCGATGTTTCGGGCAACCCGAAGCATCGATTTTCCTGCTCCTCGGATGCTGCCCGACCTGCTGTGCTTTTCCAGTACCACTCTAACCTTGACTCTTGATCATGCATCGAGTCAACGTACTCACTTTGTTTTCTTATAATTTTCTCCCAGGATTTCCTTCAACATGGATTGGCAACATTTCTTGGACAACTCTTTGCTTGGCTTGTCACATTGCCTCCATAGCCCCCCACCCCCAACCACCCCATCCCTTCTCCCTTTAAAAATGCCCTTGTGGTTTTATTGTGGGCCTGTAAATCCAGAACCCCAGGTAACGTTTTGGGGAGATGAGTACGAATTCTACTACAGCAGATGGTAGAATTTAAATCCAATAGAAATCTGGAATTAAGAGTCCAGTGGCAACCATGAAACCGTTGTCGATTGGAGGAAAGACCTATCTATTTCATTAATGTCCTTGAAGAAAGATAAACTGCCATCGTTACCTGGTCTGGGCACCCTGTGCCTGTAGACACACAACAATGTGGTTGGCTCTTAATTGCCCTCTGGGCAATAAATAACAGCCAAGCCAGTGAACCCCTCATCCGATGATTTTCTAAAAGAACCCAAACCTCACCTCACCACATCTTCTCATTTGAATTTGGCGTCCTTTGTTGGAGCCAGTTGCAATCTAACTATGGACTCCATACTTTTGTTTTTGTATGCATGTTGGGGAGGTGGCCCGTGGAATCACCAAATGGTTGCTGATTCTCACGCAAGCACTTCCAGAAAGCTACCCACAACACTCACATTGCGTTTGCAAGAGCACAGCACACTTTGCAATTTAGTTCCCGGTCCCTTAATACAGAAGCCAAAGCTAATGTCTCCTCTGGCTGAGTATTCACTCAACAGGGAATACAAAACACAGCAGTCCAGTTGACAGGCACGGACCGAGATACAAAGCATGCATGAAAACAGCCTGGCCGGAGGGGACACCTTGTGAAATTTTCTGGATCTGGCTGGCACTGCAATCCACACTTTATCACCTTAGGGGTGGCACGGTGGCTCGGTGGTTAGCACTACTGCCTCACAGCGCCAGGGACCCAGATTCGATCCCTAACCTCGGGCGTTTACACGTCCTCCCTGTGTCTGTGTGGGTTTCGTCCCACAATCCAAAGATGTGCAGGTCAGGTGAATTGACCATGCTAAATTACCCATAGTGTTAGGGGCATTAGGCAGGGATAAATATAGGATAGGGGAATGGGTCTGGGTGCGTTACTCTTTGGAGGGTCATTGTGGAACTGTTGGGCTGAAGAGATTGTTTTCATACAGTAGGGAATCTAATTTTAAAAATCATTGTCTCTGGTTTGCCTCAGCTTGGCCCCAGTGATTCCACAGATCAAAGAGATCAAGAAGGAAGCATTTGCAATTTAAAGTGGGAAAAGGATAAATGCTGAATGCACAGGATTTTACAGGGTAATTGAAAATTCACGGGTAAGAAATGTATGGAATTAGAGAGTGAAGACCTACCGGGATTCAAACCCAGGGACACAGACACTGAAATTGAGGTGCTGCCAGACAAGGAAGCAATGTTGTCAGGGAGAATGGGGGTTGATTGATTGGGGCTCGGATCTGGACAGCGTTGCTTTCAACCAGTGTTGCTGACCAAGCGTTACAACAGGAATTTGTCCAGAAGAGAAATGGATTTGTTACATTTTATGTTTGAAGGACAGTTCACCAGCAGAGGGAGCCAGAAGAGCTGGCGACTCAACCCGTTCAACTAGTGTGACTCGAGATAATACCCGTCGAACTGTAGTTTCCCCATTATCCTGCTGATGGAGTCAGTATACAGTTAATTGCCCTGGCCATGGTGCCAGAGGAACTTTCACTTGCACCATGAATACTGGGGATGGCACCAGTAAACAGTTAATTGCAATATTAATACTGATGATTGTGCCAGTATAGCTGGTCATGTAATCAATATTAATGACAACTCAGCAGGAACTGTTTGCAATGTCAGTGCTTTTTTTAAAAACTTCTGCTTAATGTATATTTCCAGTTGATCAAGTAGCATTTATTAATCTTGCAGTTGGACATTTCAATCTCAAATGAAGATCACATATTTGGTATATTTGTGTTTGAATAAAATTGAACAGAATTGATGAAGATTAATACGAATGGTTCAGCAGAATTAGGAGTTGCAGTCAAAGCATACTGGATGACAATTTGTGCCAAACCTCTGCACCTGTTATTGAGGAAAGGAAGTGCGATGACTTTAGTCTTTACCTCATATAAGTGGGAGAAACAGCAATACAATCAGTCGTGGCTGTAGATCTCAGCTGGGAATTTCGAGTCTCATCAGTGATAACATCAGAATCTAACTGCAGTTAATGATTAGATGTGATGTATGGACGAGAGAGCAGGGGATTGTAGAGTTAGCAAGAGTTCAGACACAGCTAGAGCAAAAGAAGCAAGAGGCGGCAGAATAAACATATTATTGCAACTCACCACGACATATACAATAACTACCAATTACAGAGACTTATCAGGGATCCTAACAACAGCGATGATGGGATAGGGGAAAGTATTGAATAATGTAAAGTGCAAATTGAATTCGAGAGGCCAATGATATCCATTCATAATATGTAGAAAGATAGATTGGATTACCTACAGTATGGAAACAGGCCCTTCGGCCCACAAGTCCACACCCACCATCCTAAGAGTGACCCAACCAGACCCATTTCCCTACCCTATATTTCCCTCTGATTAATGCACCTAACACTATGGGCAATTTAGCATGGTGAATGGCCAGCACATTTTTTGGACTGTGGGAGGAAACCGGAGCACCCAGAGGAAATCTACAGAGACACGGGGAGAATGTGTAAACTCCACACAGACAGTCACTCAATGCAGGAATTGAACCTGGGTCCCTGGTGCTGTGAGGCAGCAGTGCAAACCACTGAGCCACCATGCCACCCAAAACATCCTAGCACAGGTAAACATTCCAGGACAAATTCCTGTCCATTGCATCATTCCAGTTGATGGGTCTCAGGTTCTCATCCATCGGTGGAAAAGCACGATCATTTATTACCTCTGCAGTCTTTTTATGACAAGGATAAAGATCCTGCAGGCATGATGTTATGACACATGGAAAGAATTCCCTTATTAGAAGATGGAAATAAATCCTCTGTGATATAATTAAGATCCATAGAAACTGACTTTAGTTATACTCACTGCACGGGCAGGTTACTTAACCTCGGCAGCTGGTTTTCTTTTTAAAACACAATAAAGGAGAACATTTATAATAAAGTCAGGAAGTGTTAGAGAACTTCAATAGATCTGGCAACATCTGGGTGACAGAAACATAGTTAATGCTTCCCGTTCATTGAAACATCGTAAATAGAAAGTGGAGGAGGCCATTCGGCCCTTCAAGCCGACTGTTATTTACTAAAATCAAGACTGATCATCCAAGTTCCTACTTTTCCTCCATATTCCTTGAACCCAAATGCTATATCTGATTGTTTCTTGAAATCTTATGGTGTCCTCCTACCGCTTTCTGTGCAAGACAATTACACAGGCTCACACTCTCTGGGTGAGGAAATTTTCCTCATCTCAAAACTAAATGACATCCGCTGTAGGCTTAGATGGAGACCCCTAGTTTTGGACTCTGGTCATTAAAAATATCCTTTGTGCATTTACCCTTCTTAGAATTGTAAAGATTTCTATGAAATTCTCCTCTTTTTTTCTGAATTCCAGCAGATATAAGCTGACTGATTCAATGTCTCCTCATATATCAGTCCTGCCATCCCAGGAATCAGTCCGGTAAACTTTTCTTGCACTCTATCCATAACCAGAACATCCTTGTTTGCAACTGAATGAGGAGGGACAACTACTATGATATTGCACGGTGCTGAGCACGTGATCCTTTTTACAGAGATGGCTGATGGGCTGTTAGAAAAAAAGGTCGAGATACTCCAAAATGTTCCCTCCAGTGTAAAGAGAAGGTGGTCTCATTGGCTGACTTTTGAGATTTCAGGTTGCCTTTATTATTCCAGGATTATGCTTCTTTCTTGCACTCAGGCTTGAAGACCTTGCGAAGATTCTGAAAAGCTGGTGCCACAAGAGAAATGTCAAAGGAAATTGCATTGCTGCAGTCTGTTTTGTTTTAGCAAGAAGACAACTGAATTTGTAAATGATTCCACGAAGGTGTATTGATCAGAGGACAGTTGTACATCAATGAGTTGAATAGATATTGCGAGGAAATTGCAAGGAGCATACATGCTCTCTCTCAACATTGCTTAATCCCGCTGACAATTTAAAAGGTGCTTGTTTTTGAAATCACAGGCCAGGCAGTTGATGTCTTGTAATCATGAAAGAATTGAAGGATTTTGGCAATGTGGCTTCAGTATCCAGATCATATCATAGGAGCTAAATCTACAGAGCCAAGAGATTATTTGAGTCTATTCATTTTTTAATACATTGAGGCGTTCCGGCTGTGTTCTCAATTTCTTTTTCAATGGGTTTGATGGCTATAAAAAGCGTATCAGAGATTTATCTGCTGTATCCGATAACACTTTGTGCTTCTGGGATGACTTATGCAGTCAGTATAAAGAAGTAATTCATGAGCAGTCATGTCAGAGATTTTTCTGCTCTTGGTAACAGGAGAAAACATAACTCAGTGGTTCTCGTTTAGCTAGTGGCTGAGATGATGATAGCATTTTTGTTTTCTGAAAATTAATGGTGGTGAAAAAGGATGGAGTGGGGTTTCTGTGGCTTGGGAGGTAAGAGCCATTTTTCTTCAGAAAATTTATGGGGTTAATTCATGAAGAATTTACAATAACAATATTAATCATCTTTCAAAACTGGGTGAGAGTACCTCCATGTCTGCAGGCATTATTGTCCTTTTCATCCTGCCGGGAAGGTAAATCACTGCTTTAACAACTTACCTTGTGAATAGGTGGAGCGCACGATGAGCAGGTACGGACGCGGGATTGCTGAGTAAGTAAAATAGTATATTTGGGTGATTGCATTACGCAAAACATTACTTAGGTTCCGTGTCCCACCCATCCTCCTGCTCTAAACTGAAAACAAAAAGGTTCTGTGCACTTGATCGGTAAGTTAACTCGAGTTTTTTTTTCCATTCTTTATTTTTCAATAGTCTATTTGGGAATTTAGAATTGTAAGAATGGAGGTTATTGCAGTTGAATGCTCCTTCTGCAGAATGTGGGAGGTAAGGGTCACCTCGTGTGTACCTGCTGACTTCAGTAGTGGGAGTCGGAAGAGATAGGAGAGGTCTTGAATGAGTAATTTTCTTCAGTATTTTCAAATGAGAGGGACCGTATTGTTGAAGAGGAGAGTATGAAACGGACTGGTAAGCTAGAGGAGATACTTGTTAGGAGGGAAGATGTGTTGGGCATTTTGAAAAACTTGAGGATAGACAAGTCCCCCGGGCCTGACGGGATATATCCTAGGATTATGTGGGAAGCAAGAGAAGAAATTGCAGAACTGTTGGCAATGATCTTTTTGTCTTCAGTGTCAATGGGGGTGGTGCCAGGGGACTGGAGAGTGGCGAATGTTCAAAAAAGGGAATAGGGATAACCCCGGGAATTACAGGCCAGTTAGTCTTACTTCGGTGGTAGGCAAAGTAATGGAAAGGGTACTGAGGGATAGGATTTATGAGTATCTGGAAAGACACTGCTTGATTAGGGACAGCCAGCACGGATTTGTGAGGGGTAAGTCTTGCCTTACAAGTCTTATTGAATTCTTTGAGGAGGTGACAAAGCATGTGGATGAGGGTAGAGCAGTGGATGTAGTGTACATGGATATTAGTAAGGCATTTGATAAGTTTCCCCATGGTAGGCTTTTGCGGAAAGTCAGGAGGCATGGGATAGTGGGAGGTTTGGCCAGTTGGATAGAGAACTAGCTAACCGGTCAAAGTCAGAGAGTGGTGTAGATGGTAAATATTCAGCCTGGAGCCCAGTTACAAGTGGAGTTCTGCAGGGTTCAGTTCTGGGTCCTCTGCTGTTTGTAATTTTTATTAATGACTTGGAAGAGGGAGTCGAAGGGTGGGTCAGTAAATTTGCAGAGGATACGAAGATTGGTGGAGTTGTGGATAGTGAGGAGGGCTGTTGTCAGCTGCAAAGGGACTTAGATATGATGCAGAGCTGGCAGATGGAGTTAAACCCTGTCAAGTGTGAGATTGTCCATTTTGGAAGGACAAATAAGAATGCAGAATACAGGGTTAACAGTAGGGTTCTTAGTGTGGTGGAGGAACAGAGGGATCTTGGGGTCTATGTTCATAGATCTTTGAAAGTTGCCACTCAGGTCGATAGAGCTTGTAAGAAGGCCTATGGTGTATTAGCGTTCATTAGCAGAGGGATTGAATTCAAGAGTCGTGAAGTGATGTTGCAACTGTACAGGTCTTTGGTTAGGCCACATTTGGAATACTGTGTGCAGTTCTGGTCGCCTCACTTCAGGAAAGATGTGGAAGCTTTGGAGAGGGTACAGAGGAGATTTACCAGGATGTTGCCTGGAATGGAGAATAGGTCATACGAGGATAGGTTGAGAGTGTTAGGCCTTTTCTCATTGGAAAGGCAAAGGATGAGGGGTGTCTTGATAGAGGTTTATAAGATGATCAGGGGAATAGATAGAATAGACAGTCAGAGACTTTTTCCCCGGGTACAACAGAGTGTTACAAGGGGACATAAATTTAAGGTGAAGGGTGGAAGGTATAGCAGGGATATCAGGGGTATGTTCTTTATCCAGAGAGTGGTGGGGGCATGGAATGCACTGCCTGTGGGAGTAGCAGAGTCAGAATCATTGGTGACCTTTAAGCGGCAATTGGATAGGTACATGGATAGGTGCTTAAGCTAGGACAAATGTTCGGCAGAACATCGTGGGCCGAAGGGCCTGTTCTGTTCTGTATTGTTCTATGTTCTATTTTCTAAGTGCACCCAACTCCAATATGATAAACATGTTAAGGATCTAGAGCTAGAGTGAAATGAACTTTGAATCATTTGGGAGATGGAGGGGATTATTGAAAGGAATTACAGGGAGGTAGTCACACCTGAGGTATAAGGAAAAGGAAGATGGGCTACAGTCAGAGGATAGAAAGGGAACAGTGTAGGGATCGCCTGTAGCCGTTCCCCTCCATAATAAGTATACCATTTTGGATATAGTTGGGGGAGTGGGAGCAACTTACAAGGGGTAAGCCATGGGGTACAGATATCTGGCACAGAGTCAGTCCCTGTTACTCAGAAGGGAAGTGGGAAGAGGAGCAGAGCATTAGTCATTGGAGACTCCATAGTGGGACAGATAGGAGGTTCTTTGGGAATGAGAGACACTCACAGTTGATGTATTGTCTCCCATGTGCCAGGGTTCATGATGTCTCTGATAGGATTTTCGGGATCATTGAGGGGGAGGGGGAGCAACCCCAGGTCGTAGTCCGCATTGTTTGACTCAATGAATTGGTTCATTGAATAAATGAATTAAGATTGATTCAATAAAAAAATGAATGAAAGCAGAGGAGGACAAAGGGTTCAATTCATAAAGGGAAAATCGTCTTTTTCTCTTTACATATCTATTGAAGCTTTTGCAGTCAGCTTTTGTTTTCTGCAAGCTTACTTTAATATTCTGTTTTCTCTTTATGAATTATACTCTTTGTCCTCCTCTGCTGAATATTAAATTTCTCCGAGTCCTTCCGTTTGCTGTTTTTTTGGACAAGTTTTATACCTCCTCTTTTGCTAAAGCACTGTTCCTGATTTTCCTTGTCTGTTGAGCTACCTTCCCTGTTTTACTCTAATGCCAGTTAAGGATGTACAATTGCTGATAATCATCCAGGTGTTCTTTAAATGTTTGGCATTGCCTATCCACTGTCAACCCCTTAAGTATCCTCGCCCATGCATGGCTCATACCATCAAAGTTCGAGTTCTATACTTTCAGGACCCTAGTTTCAAATTTAAATAAGTAACTCTCCATCTTACTGAAGTGGTCTACCATATTATGGTTATTCTTCCCCAAAGGACTTTGCAACACAATGTTGATAATTAATCCTCTGTCATTACACAATACCCACTCTAGGATGGCTTGCTCTCTCATTGCTTCCTCAACACATTGGTCAAGGAAACCACCATCATACACTCCATGAAATCTTCCCTCATCTCATTGCCATCTGTTTGGTTAATCCAATCAATATGTGGATATACGTTGCCCATAATAACTGCTGTACCCTTACCACATACATTGCTAATTTCTTGTTTGATGCAGTCTCCACTTCACATTAACTATTTGGTGATCTGTGCACAACTCTCACTAAAATCTTTTTCCCTTCGGTGTTCCACAACTTCACCCATACAGATTCCACATCATCTAGGCTAATGTCCTCCCCTCCATAGTGTTAATCTCCTCCTTAACCAGCAATGCTATCCCACCCCTCTTTGCTTTCTGTGTGTCTTTTCTGAAATCTGAATAACATTGGAAGTTGAGTTCCCATCCTTGGTCAACCTGAAACCAGGTCTCTGTGCTCCCATCATATCCATCAGTAACTGAGCGGTTAATTTGTCTACCTTATTGTAAGTGTTCCTTACATTGAAACAAGGGCTTATTTTGTTTGACGTTTATTGTCCTTTAAGAATCATTGTGAAATCTAGCTCTTTTCCATTTTCGTCTTTGTTTTCTCTGCCATCCATTTTCGCTTATCCCCTTACTGTGCTGTATTTCTGTCCCCAGTTCACTTTCCTCTGACTTCCTGCCTTGGTTACCATCCCACTGCAGTATTGTTTAAACCTTCCCCAAAAGAATTAGCAAGCACTTCCCCCCTGCCCAGGTGCAGACCATCCCATTTGTATTGGTCCCACCTACTCCAGAATCCATTCCAACATCCCAGGAAGTTGAATCCCTACCTCTTGCACAATTCTTCAAGCCATGTATTCATCGCCTCTATCCTGCTATTCCTATTTCGCATAGCACGCGGCACTGGTATCAATCCCGAGATGACTCCTTTTGAAGTCTGACTTTTTATTTTAACGCTTAACTCCCTAAATTCAGCCTGTAGGACCACAGCACGTTTTTGGCTGTATGCACTATGACAGCTGGTTGTTTATCTTCCACCTCCCTCGACCCCAGAATGTCCTGCTGCCGCTCTGAGACATCCTTGATTCTCTCACCAGGGAGGCATGTATCATACAGGACTCTCATTAATGGCTGCAGAAAAGCCTATTTATTCCCCATACAATTGAATCCGGATCACAATAGTTTAGCCACTCTTTTCCCTGCCCTCCTGCCATGGTACCATGAGCCTGGCTGCTGCTTCCTTCCCTTGCTGAGCCATCTGTTCCAACAGTGTCCAAAGTGGTATACCTGTACATGTTTTGGAGGTACATGACAACAGAGGACACCCCTTACCTTCCAACTCTTTCCCTGTCTGTTGGACACCCTTTCCCTATCTTCCTCAGTAATTTTTTGGTGTGATTAACTTACTGAACGTGCCGGCCATGATTCCGTCAGCCCAGCAGACGCTGCAAAGTGAATCCAGCCATAGCTCCTGAGCTGTCAAGTGGTCAGACAGGAACTGCAGCTGGTCACACTTCTGGCATGTTAAGGAGTTCCGGACTTCAAAACAGTCCCTGAATTCCCATATTGCACAAGAGAAGCATGGGAGGTATGGGGTCTCCTGCCATGTCGTAACCCTGAAGTTAGTAGTAGTGAAGCAAAGAGAAAATAAGAAAGAAGAGCTGCTCACTTACCTACCTCCTGTGTCTTTATAGTTAAACTTTCTTCTGCTTCTCCTTTATCCTCATGTCTTCAGCAGCTACAGTAGTTTGTTCCCCCCGACTGTCTTACTTTGCCACTTCTTGCTCTCCTCAACGAAACCCAGTATTCACTTACGCCTTCAGTTAAACCCCCAACAGCACTTCCACCAGAAAGCTGCCTTTCTCAAAATGGCCGCTCTTCTATCGATGGCCTTCCTCAATCTTGCTTCTTCATGGTGACTGAGATCACGCCTCCCACATCGTAGTTTTCTCCTCCCGCTTAATGTGGGAAGCAGAGTACATTTCTAATGCCCGGGACCTGCGTGTGTGCATGAATTTTCTCCACCTGCAGTATTGGAAGCCCGAGTTTCGGAGCTGGAGTGATATCTGAGGAAACTGTGGAGCATTTGGAAGACGGAGAGTATCATGGACAGCACGTGTCCACAACGCAGACTCAGAATCCACAGGCAGGGAGGAAGTGGACGACCACCAGGCAGAGCAGGAGCAAGAAGCCGGCAGTGCAGGAATCCCCTGTGGCTATTCCCTTGCAAAGCAGATATACTGTTTTGATTACTGCTGAGGAAAATGGCCTCTCAGGGGTTAATAGCAGCAGCTTAGCTCTTGGCATTATGGTTGACTCTGTTGCAAAGGGAGGGTGAAATAGGAATGCTATAGTTGTAGGGGATTCAATTGTAAGGGGTATGGTTAGCTATTTCCTTAGCCATAAATGAGAGTCCAGCATGGTGTGCTGTCTCCTTGCTGCTCGTCTCCTGGATGTCTCAGAGCGGTTGTAGGACAATCTGGAGCAGGAGGGCGAATAGCCAGTGACCGTGGTACACTTTGGTATTAACAGCATAGGTGAAAATAAAAGGGATGAGGTCATAAAAGCTGAACATAGAGAACTAGGAAGAAAGTTAAAATGTTGGATTTCAATGGTAGTTATCTCAGGAGAACAAACAGTGCCATGAGCTAGTCACAGTTTAAACAGCAGGATATATATAAGATGAATACGTGCCTGAAAAGATGGTGAGTGGGAGAGAGCTTCAGATTCATGTGGAATTGGGACTGTTTCTGGGGTAGGTGGGATCTACACAAACTATGCGGGTTACACCGTTAGCAAGATCAGGACTGATGTCTTTCGGGCGGTACTTGGTAGAGTGGGTGGGGAAGGTTTAAACTAGTGCAGCAGGATGATGTAAACCAGTGGAGTAAGGCAGTAGATGCAGAAGTTGAGGGGGAGGTAGAAACCAAGGCAAACATGACTAAGAACAGGAACAGGCAGGGAAACGCTGCAGAAAAGAATGGGAAGGTGGGGTGAAATGCACATGTTTCAAGGCAGAGGTATAATAGGCAAGGTAGATGAACTTAGAGCTTTGATTCGTACTTGGAACAATGATATTATTGCGATGAGGGGACTTGGTGAAAGAGAGACAGGACTGCCAGCTGAATGTTCCAGGATATAGATGTTTCAGGTGTTATAGAAGGGCATGCAAAATGGGTGGGGGAGTTGCATTACTGGTAGAGGAGTACTTCACAGCTTTACTGAGGGAGGATACATCAGAGCCCGAAATGTCGATTCTCCTGCTTCTCAGATGCTGCCTGACCTGCTGTACTTTTCCTGGATACATCAAAGGACATGTGCAGTGAGCCAGTGTGTGTAAAATGTAGGAATAGGAAAGGTGAAAATAAACTGTGGTGGTATACTACAGGTCTTCCAACAGCCAGTGTGTGAGATAGAGGATAGAATATAGAGACTAATTTTGGAAAAATGTCGGGGGGAGAGGGATTTCAACTTCCACAATATTTACCAGGACTCACATCGCACTAGGGGTTTAGATGGGGCAGAATTTGTAACATCTATTCAGAAGGGATTCTTGACGCAGTATGTAAACAGTGCAACCAGAGAAGGGGTTACCTAGACCCAGTTTTGGGAAATGAGCTTGGCCATGTGAGGGAAGTTTCAGTGTGGGATCACTTCAGGAGTAGTGACCATAATACTGTAAGTTTTAGATTTCATGGGCCATGATATCAGCATTCCTCAGGTGAAAATGTAAAACCGGGGGAAGGCAAACTACGACAATATCAGGAAGGAAGTGGATGGTGTTGATTGGAGACAGCTGATTGAGGGTAATCCAAATTGGACATGTGAAAGTATTTCAAACAGCAGTTTTTAAGATTTTATGAGTGGCACATTTCGGCCAGAATGAAAGATAGGTGAGGCAAGTTACTTCTTCGATGACCTGGGATATTATGATGTTCGTCAAAAAGAAAAAAGAAACATCAGTAAGGTCAAGGAGGATGGGCCTTGACTGATGAAGCCCCTCACGTACATAAGGAAATTAGGAAACTGGATTTGCAGGGTAGGTGGGATCCTCAACAATAGGGAGGCAAGTGCGAGGCTGAAAGGAGATAACATATTTAGAAATAGTAAATTGAAGAGACAGGTCAGGCTGGAATACGACAGGGAGCAAGGAATGCCCGTTGGATTAAATTGTATTTATTTCAATTCAAGAGGGCTAACAGCTAAGGCTGATGAACTTAGACCATGGATAGAAATGTAGGACTGGGATATTCTAATTATTACGGAAACATGGCTAAGAGAGGCTCAGGACTGGCAGCTTAATGTACGAGGGTATAGGTGCTTTAGGCGGGACAAGGATGGTGGAAAAAGGGGAGGGGGAGTTGCAATTTTGATTAAGGCGAGTATCACAGCAGTCATCGGAGATGAAATAACTGAAGAATCATCAAGTGAGGCTTTGAGGGTGAAGTGAAGAAATAAGAAGGGGATGGATAGTTATTGGGGTTGTGTTATAGGGCCCCGAATAGGCAATGGAAATTAGAAGAACAAATATATAGGGAGACTGAAGAGACTTGCAGAAGCAATAGTGTTGTCACTGTGTTGTGGAAAAATCACTCAATGTTCTATAAAAGAATTACCAGGAGACACAGAAAATCCTTCATGAATTTAAACGTTAATCTTGCAAAATCAAAGCTGTGAGAGCCAACAAAATTTCTTCCTTGACTCCCCACAAGCTCTTTGTTTATACAATTGTTGGTCCCAAGTTTATCAGATAACATTAGCATAGCTAATCATGCTGGCTTGCTTTGTCTTTTTAAATGAATCATTGTCTGCCACACTGGTTCCCTCCATCACACTGAACCTATCACATTACAACACCATCATCTTCAGCATTAGCATATCTCCCAGTGATTTCACTAACCTATCACAATGAACTGCCATTATCTGTTATTGGAGCCCTGTAACATGATCCTGGGCATACATTGCAGCACTAAGTTAACTACATAACTGCCAGAATAACTTCCATAACAGTAAAGCATTTTAATTTTCCTAACTGAGACTGGGACTGCCAGAGCATTAGGTGGGGTTGACCTTGTTAAGTGCATTCAGGAAAGTTTCCTCAAGCAGTATATCAAGGGTTTTACTCGGGAAGGGGCAAAACTCGACCTATTTGTGGGACATGGGACAGAACAGGTGGCAGAGGTGACAGTGGGGATGCACTTTGGGACCAGTGACCATAGTTCTATTGATTTTAAAATATTTATGAAGAGGAGGAAAACATCTGGTCCACAGCTTCAAGTTCTAAATTGGGGCAAGTCAAATCTTGATGGAATTATTATACAGAACAGTACAACACAGTACAGGTCCTTCAGCCCTCGATGTTGTACTGGCCTTTTATCCTATCTAAGATCAGACTAACCTACATACCCTTCATTGCACTGTCTTCCATGTGACTATCCAAGAGCCGCTTAAATATCCCTGACTCTGACTCTACTACCACCACTGGCAGTGCATTCCACACACGCACCACTCTGGGTAAAGAACTACCTCTGACATCTCCCCTAAACCTTCCTCCAATCACCTTATAACTCTGTCCCCTTGTATAGACAATTCTGCCCTGGGAAAAACTTTGTGCTTAACCAATCACTCTATGTCCCTCATCGTCTTGTGCACCTTATCACGTCACCTCACATCCTTCTTCACTCCAATGAGAAAAGCAATAGCTCCCTCAACCTTTCTTCATAAGGTATACCCTTCAGTCCAGGCAGAATCCTGGTAAATCTTCTCTGCACCCTCCCTAAAGCTTCCACATCTTTCCTATAATGAGGCGACTAGAACTATACATAATATTCCAAGTGTGGTCTAACCAGGCCTGTACAGAGCTGCAGCATAATTTTGCAGCTCTTAAACTGAATCTCTTGGCTAACGAAAGCCAACACACCATACTGCTTCTTAACAATCTATCAACCTGTGTGGCAACTTTGAGAGATCTGTAGACATGGACATCATAGTCCTTCTATTCATCCACTCTGTCAAGTATCCTGCCTTTAACCCAATATTCTGCATTCAAATTTGATCTTCCAGCATGAATGACTTCACACTTTTCCAGGTTGAACTCCATCTACCACTTATCTACATCCTAGGAGAAAGTGAGGACTGCAGATGCTGGAGATCAGTGCTGAAAGTGTGTTGCTGAAAAAGCGCAGCAGGTCAGGCAGCATCCAAGGAGCAGGAGAATCGACGTTTCGGGCATGAGCCCTTCTTCAGGAAGAAGAAGGGCTCATGCCCGAAACATCGATTCTCCTGCTCCTTGGATGCTGCCTGACCTGCTGCGCTTTTCCAGCAACACATGTTCAGTTCTACATCCTGTCAATGTCTCATTGCAACCAACAATAAATATCTGCAGTATTCACAACTCCACTAATCTCATGTCATTAGCAAACTTGCTAATCTACCCTTTCACTTCATCATCCAAATCATTCTAAAGTTACAGAACTGATCCTTGTGGAACACCACTGGTCACTGAGCTCCAGGCTGAATACTTTCCAACTACCACCACCTTCTGTCTTCTGTGGGCCAGACAGACAGGTTTCCCTGTATCACATATCTTCTTACTTTCCGAATGAGCCTACACATGAGAACCTTATTAAAAACATTTCTAAAATCCATTTACACCATATCCATTGCTGTACCTTCATCAATGTGTTTTGTCATATTTGCAAAAATTTCAATAACATTTGTGAGGCATGACCTGCCCTGACAAAGCCATGCTGACTATCACTAATTAAACTATGGTTTCCAAGTAATCATAAATTGTGTCTCTCAGAATCTTATCCAATACTTTGCCCACCACTGACGTAGGAATGATTGGTTTGTAATTCCCAGGATTATCCATATTCCCTTTCTTGAACAAGGGAATAACATTTGCCACTCTCCAATCATCTGGTATTACTCCAATGGACAGTGGGGATACAAAGATCATCGCCAAAGGCATCGCAATCTCTTCCCTCTCAATACTGGGTTTATTCCATCTGTCCCAGGGTATTTATCTCTCTTGCATTTTTCAAAGTTTTCTGCACATCCTCCTTCCTAACATTCTCATATATCAGTCTGTTTCATGCTGTCCTCAGAAAGGCCACTCTCAGTAGTGTATAGTATTCATTATTCACTCAAACGTATTCATTAAGGGTCTCCCCTATTTCCTCCGACTCCAAAAGCAAGTTCCCTCCACTATCCCTGATCGAGCCTACCCATTCCTGATGAAGGGCTCTGGCCCAAAACATCGATTCTCCTACTCCTCAGATGCTGCCTGACCTGCTATGCTTTTCCAGCAACACACTCTTGACTCTAATCTCCAGCATCTGCAGATCTCACTTACTCCAAGTTGATTTCAACCTAACTGCGAAGCCTCTTCCAAAGATGCCTACTTTGAGGAATTTTTTTCACCTCTCTCTAGAAAGATCTCAATGAGTCCCTCTCATTCCTAATGAAGGGTTCTAGCCCAAAACGTCGATTCACCTGCTCCTCGGATGCTGTGCTTTTCCAGCAACACAGTCTCGACCCTAGACTCACTCTGGCCATTCTCTTGTTCCTCATGTAAGTGTAGAAAGCTTTAGGGTTTTCTTTAATCCTACCTGCTAAAGCTTTTTTATGTCCTCTTATAGCTCTCCAAAGTCCATTCTTTAGTTTGTTCCTAGCTACTTTATAACCCTCTGAAGCCCTGTCTGATCCTATCCTCCTCAACCTGAAGAAAGCTTTCTTGTTGCTCTTGACTTAATGTTCCACATCCCTTGTCACCGAAGGTTCTTTCATTCTACCATCCCTTACTTGCCTCAGTGGGACAAACCTATCCAGCCCTATCAGCAAGTGCTTGTGATTCTAAGCTCTGTCATTTTATTGTCATCCCTCAATTTCTCACTTCTTCCTGCTCTGGGTACGTGTTTAAATCGCTCTTTTTAAAACTTTACTGATATAAAACATCCTGGTATTAAAAATTAGCATTCAAGAAAAATCAAGTTCTTGATCCCAGGACTGAATTTTGAATTTCGTGCATGTTGCAGAGCGTTACTGTTTGCGATTCCGTTGCTGGACTGATCATCTGCCCAGTTTATTACACAACAAACCTGTGCTTTAACTCAGGAGGACAATGAAAACAGTGATGAATCTTCTGAAAATTATACCCATTTAATTTTGTCACTTAAATGATATAAACAGTTTCACGGACAATGCACGGTCATTTGAAGCTCCACAACTGAGTTAGAGAAACTGCTGCAGCCGTACTGTTTACTAAAAATCATCACCCATGCCTAATGTTTTCTGAGTGAAAGTGAAACGCGCTGGACAATTTGGTTCAGAGATTGATCCATAACATTTCCCATCACGTGTGGAGTTTGCACATTCTCCCCGTGTCTGCATGGCTTTCCTCTGGGTTCTCCGGTTTCCTCCCACAATCCAAAGATGTGCAGGTCAGGTGAACTGGCCATACTAAATTGCCAATAGTGTAGGTTATTAAGTCAGGTTTGGGGAATGGGTCTGTGTAGGTTACTCTTTGGTGAGTTACTCTTTGGAGGGTTGGTGTGGAATTGTTGGGCTGAAGGGCCTGTTTCCACATTGTAGGGATTCTAATTCTATACTGAAGTGGGCAGATCCTGACAGAGTGAAAGCAGCTTATTTTCCTGCTGATTATATCCACATCTCTTTGGCAATTGAAACTTTAATCATATTCAAACAAAACAAAGCACATGGCATTTCCTTCGTTGCCAATCCACGTGGCTTGAAACGTCGAACTCTGTCATTTCTATGAACTCCCCTTGTATCATAAGCAATTAAGAACTCTTTACCTGAGAGACTGGGTAGTAAATGTTAAGTTAAAGGCTTTAAAATGGTATCATTCTGTCCTCTCATTTAGTTGACTATCATAGAGTGATAGACATACAACACAAAAACAGCCCATTGGTCCAAATCGTCCAAGTCAATCAAGGTTCCCAAACCAAATTAGTCTCACGTGCCTGCGTATGATCAATAACCTTCTATACCTTTCCGATACATGTACCTGTCCAAATGTAGTTTACATGTTGTAATTCTACAGGCAACCACCGAGTATTTCTTTCAACATGGTAGTTCATTCTACATTCAACTTCTGGCAGTTCATTCTACATGGAAACCACTCTCTGTGTGTAAAACGTACCCCTCCTGTTACTTTTAACTCTTTCTTCCCTTGCTTTAAAAATATGGTCCCTAATTTTGAACTCTGTCAGCGTAGGGAAAATACTTTTGTTATTGACCTTATCTGTGCCCATTATGATTTTGTAGACTTCTATAAGGCCACGCCTCAACCTCCTATGTGAAAGAGAAAGGTTCCAGCCACTCCTTTCACTCAAACCCTCCAGTACTGGAAATATTATAATAAATCTTTTCTGAACCCTCTCCAATTTTGTAACAGGAGAAGGAAACAGTCATCTTAGGAAATCCTTGTAAGTTTCCCCTTCATTCGTAGCGTCTCCCAGTAATTGTAATTGTAGAGTCTCCCAGCAATTCATTTTCCCAGGTAAAATCCGCTAATCTAGCATCAATCAGTAATTCATGCATATTTGTAATTTATTTTCAGAAACTCACAACACACGTCTTCTCAAAGTTCAGGGGTCATAAAACATCACATTTATTTCTCTTTCCACATTCCAGTCTGAATTAATGACTAATTGCAGCTATTTATGATATGGTTTTCGATTATATCTAATCTCTCAGAATAAATCATTGGATTCACTGGATGTGAATTCGGAATAGAATTTGTTTAATTCTGCAATATTCCCAAAGGTGCAAAATAATCATAATGTTTGATTCAAAGGAAACATATTTGTGGTGATGCATGTTAGCATGGTAGCTAAGAGTTGGAGACATTTATAGAATTATACCTAAAGTATCGGCTCTGTCTTCTGTAGGCAGGCTGTTGATGGACTGACTTATCACAAAGCTGCCCAGCACTAAAAGCAGCAGTTTCATGCTCAGGATCATGATCCGAAATATTTTAAGTGCAGATGCGGAGAAGTTGTTGCACTTGTCCAAAATGGGACTGACACTGCTATTGTATAATTTACTGAGGAGGTTTCGTTCTGGTTCAGTTGATCATTTCACATGGTTGTCAGGTTTTTCTTTTATGTCTCAGCTTTCTAGAACATGACCAACCTATTAAATTCTGAAAGAACGAAGGTAGATTTTTTGACCACAGATGTTCAGCTCACAATAGTTTTATTCAGTTACTCTGCCGGGGGATCGGATCTCCAGTGGTAAAAATACCATTTGGTCGTCACCTCTCGAAATGCAATGTCATATTTGTATGTGCATAAGCACTAATGGAATCCTGTCAGTACTATATGACTTTTTTTTGTTTCAAAAACATTTACTGGAAATATTGAGCTACATCCCAAAGAATGTGGCACTTCCCAGCCTCATGACAAATGAGACGTTTCCATATGGTCAAATGGGACTCAAAGTTGTGGAATGATGCAACAGATCTGTGTCAATGATAATGCATGGAAGTTTTGCAAGACTTATTGTCACTTGTTCAGCAATTCCAGATATTCCAAAAAAAACCTTCAGTTCATGGGAACTTCTGTTTTACATTGTCTGCTGCTTGCAGGTTGGGGGATTCTCCCGACTGTCTAGTGCCACCTGTCCACAGGAACACAGGTCCATTTTAGGATCAGGAAAAATAAAAGAAAAGTTTTTGCCCGAAATGTTGGTTTTTCCTATTCCCGGATGCTGCCTGACCTGCTGTGCTTTTCCAGCACCACTTTAATCTTGACTCTGATTGTGAGGGTGAGAGGTTGGAGTGGGGGCGAGGAGTAGACAGGTTGAGGCGGTTAATGTCTCGGCGGCAGTTGGAAAGGAAGAGTTTGAGGGCAGGTAATAGGCCAGCGCAGGGTGTCCAGGTGGATGGAGTGTGGGCTGGAGGCGGGAGAAGGGGTCCTCGGAAGGTGGGTGGGAGTCCTGACTGTAAAAGTAAGCTTAGAGGCGAAGGCGGTGGAAGAAGTGTTCGACGTCACAGGGTGTATTAAATTCATTGATGCATGGGTGAAGGGGGATAAAGGTCAGGCCTTTGCTGAGGACTGATCGTTGAGTAGGACCTGGTGTGGGTGTGGTGCTGGGAATGGGGGGGGTGTGGAACCTGTAACTGGAGTGGGTGTGGTGGTGGGGGAATGGGGGTGGAGTCATGAGCAGGTGTGGTGTTCCCCTCAGGGTTCTGGAGGAGGCAGGGATGGTGACAGTGGGATCGGAGAGGGGCATGTCAGCAGAATGCAGGTGAGTGGCATTGGTAGTGGCGGAAGGATGGCAAACATGGCAGTGGTGGGGGGGGCGGAAGTCACTGAGCGCGTGACATCAGTGATGATGTGAGGGGCGGAAGTGATGTCACGTGTAGTGCATGAGGAATTGTGAGGGGCGGAAGTGGCTGTGGAAGCAGCCATGATGGGGGCAGAAATAATGTCATCAATCAGCGTGGGGGTGGCAGCTGCACCAGTCGCATGGTTCATTCATGAAACGATTGCCAGGAGAGAAAAAAAAAATCTGGCTCACTAATGACCTTTTAGGAAAGAAACTGTCATCCTTAGCTAGCCTGGCCTACATGTGCCTCCAGACACACTGGTAGACTCTCAACGACAGGCAATAAATGTTGGCCTGCTTGTTACTTTCTCCCCACCCCCACCCCGTCTCATTTATCCCTTCACACTGCAGGCACACTGCCTCTATTCCTGATGAAGGGCTTTTGCCTGAAACATCCATTTTCCTGCTCCTCGGATGCTGCCTGACCTGCTGTGCTTTTCCAGCACCACTCTAATCTAGATTCCTTGTTTTCACTTTTATAGAGCTGAAATCGTAAGGAAGTACTCAAATACTTTGGTGTGTCAGAGAAACAGACATTTTCAATGGAGTTAAAAAAGCTTAAAATCCAATTGAGGAAAATTGAGTTAGAAGATAAACGAAGAGAGGAAAAAGAAAGGGAGATAGAGTACAAAGAGAGAGGGGGATAAAGAAAGAGAGATAAGTTTCTCAGCTGAGCAATGAACGAGAGAGAAGAAAGCAAAAGAGAGGAAGAAAGAAAGAGATGGAAGGGAGAGATAAAACAAGAGAAAAGGAGAGAGAATTTGGATTTCAGAATTTTTGACATGGCCAGCAAAGTCAGGTTAACAGGATGGAGATGAAGAGAGAAGGTAGTGATATTTGCAAACATGTTAAAACACTGCTACATTTTGATGAGAAAGATGTTGAAGCTTTCTTCATTTCATTTGAAAAATTGGCTAGGAAGATGGAGTGGTCAGAGAACTTGTGGGTAATGCTGGTTCAGATTATAGTATTGGGCAGAGTTCGTGCAGCATTTGCAGCGCTGTCAGATGTCAGAAAACCTACTTTAAGTGCTTATGAATTGGTACCAGAAGCATATGGATAGCGATTTACAAACATAAAGAAGGAACCAGGACAGGCTTATGTTGAGTTCGAAAAATTAAACATAGTAATTTTGAAAGATGGGTGCGGGCCTTAAAATCGATAAGGCTCTAAGACAGATTATTCTGCTGAAGGAATTTAGAAACTCACTTCCAGAGATGGTAAGGATTCATGTAGATAAACTGAAAGCTCAAGAAGTGAGAAGAGTAGCACAGACGGCAGATGAAGACGTTTAGCTTCTGGCAAAAGTTTCCATTGAGCAGTGGAAGGACTTTTAAAGCAATTTCTACTTCTGTCTTTGACTGGCTCTATTCCTACCCTCGTTGTCCTTTTATTCCTCACATACCAATAGAAAGCTTTAGGGTTGTCCTTTATTCTACCTGCTAAAGACTGCTTGTGTTCTCTCTTTGCTCTTCTTAACTCTCTCTTTAAATCCTTCCTAGCTAATCTGTAACTCTCCATTGCCTCATCTGAATCATCTCATCTCATCACATGAGCCTCCTTCTTCTGCTTAACAAGAGATGCAATTTCTGTAGTAAACCCCCATGGTTCCTTTACCATATCACTTCCTCCCTGCCTGACAGGGACATACCGCTCAAGGACACGCAATATCTGTTCCCTAAACCAACTCCACATTTTGATTGTTCCCTACTCCACATGGTAGGCTGTTGAAAAAAATGCAGAGGCATGGGATTGGGGGTGATTTAGCAGTTTGGATTAATAAATGGCTGTCTGTAAGAAGGCAGCAAGTGTTCAGCCTGGAATCTGGTTACTAGTGGTGTGCCACAAGGATCTGTTTGGGACCACTGCTGCTTGTCATTTTTATAAATGACTTTGATGCAGTCATAGGTGGATGGGTTAGTAAGTGTGCAGATGGCACTAACGTCAGTGGAGTGGTTGACAGTGTGGAAGAATGTTGCAGGTTCGTGGGTGGCACGGTGGCACAGTGGTTAGCACTGCTGCCTCACAGCGCCTGAGACCCGGGTTCAATTCCCGCCTCAGGCGATTGACTGTGTGGAGTTTGCACGTTCTCCCCGTGTCTGCGTGGGTTTCCTCCGGGTGCTCCGGTTTCCTCCCACAGTCCAAAGATGTGTAGGTCAGGTGAATTGGCCATGCTAAACTGCCCGTAGTGTTAGGTAAGGGGTAAATGTAGGGGTATGGGTGGGTTGCGCTTCGGCGGGTTGGTGTGGACTTGTTGGGCCGAAGGGCCTGTTTCCACACTGTAATGTAAACTAAACTAATCAAAAGGCAGCAGAATTGGGCTGAGACATGGCAAATGGAGTTCAATGCAGATACATGTGAGGTGATTCACTTTGGGAAGAATAACAGGAAGGCAGCAGACTGAGTCAACGGAAAGATTCTTGATAGTGTGGATTTGCAGAGGGATCTTGGAGTCCATGTACCTAGATCCCTGAAAGTTACCACCTAGGTTGATAGTGCTGTTAAGAAGGCATACAGGGTGTTATGTTTTATTGGTAGAGAGTTGCTGCAACGGTACAAAACACTAGCGCAGCCGCCCTTGGAGTATTGTGTACAATTCTGGTCACCCCATGACAGGAAGGATGTAGAAGCATTGGAAAAGGTGCAGAGGAGATTTACCAGGATATTGCCTGGCCTAGAGGGAAGGCCTTGTGAGGAAAGGCTGAGAGACTTGGGTCTGTTCTCATTGGAGAGAAGAAGGCTCAGAGGGAATTTGATAGAGACATACAAGATGATCAGAGGATTCGATAGAGTGGACAGCGAGAGTCTTTTTCCTAGGATGATGACATCAGCTTGTACGAGGGGGCATAGTTGCAAATTGAAGAGTGATAGATTTTAAGACAGATGTCAGAGGCAAGTTCTTTATTCAGAGAGTGGTAAGGGCATGGAATGCCCTACCTGCCAATGTAGTTAACTCAACCACATTAGGGAGATTTAAACAATCCTTGGATAAGCAAATGGATGATGATGGGGTAGTGTAGGGAGATGGGCTTAGATTAGTTCTCAGGTTGGTGCAAAATTGAGTGCTGAAAGGCCTGTTCTGCACTGTATTGTTCTATGTTTTATGTTCTTGAATGAGTGGGCAAAGGTTTGCAGATAGAATGCAATGCAGAGGGACCAGGGTGTCCTTGTGCATGAATCACAGAGGGTTGGTCAGCAGGCACAACAAGTCATTGGGAAGGCAAATGGAATTTAGGCCTTCATCGCTCAAGGGATTGAGTTCAAAATCAGAGAGGTAATGTTCCAGTGGGACAACGGGCTGGTGAGGCCACACTTGGGGTACTGTGTGCAGTTTTTGTCTCCTTACTTGAGAAAGGATTTAATGGCACTGGAAGGGGTGCAAAAGATGTTCAATAGGATTATTCCGGAGTTGAGGGGTTTGGCCTATGAGGAGAGAATAAGTAGACTGGGATTATATTCATTGGAATTCAAAGAATGAGGGAGGGGGATCTTACAGAAACATATAAAATTATGAAGGGAATAGATAAGAAAGAAGTACAAAGGATGATTCCACTGGCAGGTGAAGCTAAGACAAGAGGGCATTGCCTCAAGATTAGAGGGAGCAGATTTCGTACTGAATTTGAGAAGGAATTTCTTCAACAAGAGGATTGTTAATCTATGGAATTCCCTGTCCAGTGAAGTAGTTGACACTACTTCAGTAAACGTTCTTAAAGCTGTGGTAGATTTGTTGTTTGAAAAGTATAGGAATTAACGGATACGCTGAGAGCGTGGGCAAGTGAAGTCTGCACAAAGACCAGCCATGATCATATTGAATGGTGGAGCAGGCTCAAACGGCCAGATGGCCTACTCTGGCTACTAGTTGTTATGCCCTCATGCTATGTTCTTATTCTGTGAGGGATAGAAATTGGGAGAAGAGGAGATCCTACACTACTAAACAATGAGTAGAGGGCACTGGTAATTGTTTACCAAAGGTTAAGAAAGAAGCCAAAGACAGCGAAAGGGAGGTGAAAGGCTTCAGGTGTTTTCACTGGAATTGATTAAAACATTGCAGGGTGAGTGGCTTAAGAAGGACACTTGGGAAAAGTGTTTTCACTACCAGAATGTGGGACATGTACAATCACATTACTAGTCATTAAAGAAAGCCACTGTGGGAAGAGAGGTGGAAAAGAAGCTAAGCCAGTGGCATTCGTGAAAGTAGTAAAGGAAACCCCAAGAAATGTCAAGGAGCTGCAGGAGAGTGCACAGCCTAGGCAGGGGCTGATCTTCATAAAGAATTTGCCTCGGTGAGTAAAGTTTACTCAGAAAGAATAGGTGAAGAAGGGAAAGAAGTTGTCATTTTGAGAGACATAGCATCTAACCAGTCTCTAATCATAAGAGATGAACGTATTTGTGTTCTTTCTGACCTATTACCCGGGAAAGTGGTAATGTGTAGGATAGATGGACAAAAATTCTCCAATGTAAGATCAGGTTGGCGTGACGACTCAAGACTGGGGAAGTAACTGTGGGATTGATTGACAGAGTGTAAGTTCCAGAAATCCAGTTTGTTTTTGGGAACAATTTTGCAGGATCCATGGTGGGAATCACACCCTTTGTTGTGGAGAAGCCCATGAAAAGTAGGGAACTGAGGGGTTAAAAGAAAAATAACCTGGTATTTTCCCAAACAGTGTAGTAACAGGATCCCACTATCGGAAGTCACAGCACAAAGCAAAAACTAAAGAGAAAGATGAAGGAGTTGAGGTTCAGTTAGCAGACAGTTTGATATCATGGGTCAGACAGAATTGTTTAGTCTTGAAAGGCTAGTGGATTTGCAACAGAAAGAGGAGACAATGAAAGATATATATGTTGATACATACTCAGGAAAGAAGTCTGAGAATATTCCTGAGCTTTATTATCTTAAAGATGGAATCCTAAGACAAAAATGGAGACTAGGGCAGGTTAGTGCAGAGTGGAAATGGGCAGAAGTGTATCATGCCAAATGGGACATGCTTCTAACCAATCTAGCAGCTCAAGACTGGGCATCCAGGAGATGCTGTCGACTATCAACAGCAACAGAACTGTACTCCAACATAATCTGCAACCTCATGGCCTGGCACATCCTCCACTCAACCATAAGCATCAAGCCAGGGGATCAACCCAGTTTGAATGGAAAGTGCAGGAAGGCATGCCAGGAAGAGCATCTGGCATATCTGAAAATGAGGTGTCAACCTGGTGACGCTGGCAAACAGGATTACATGCATGCTAAATGACATGAACAGCAGGTTATAGAGAGAGCTAAGCTATGCCACAACCAATGGATGATATCTAAGCTCTGCACTCCATTCACATCCTGTCATGAAAGGTGGTGGATAATTAAACATCTCACTGGAGGAGAAAGCTCCATAAATATTCCCATCTTCAATGATGGAGGAGCCCAGCACATCAGTGCAAAAAACAATGCTGTACCATTCACAACAAGGTTCAGTCGGAAGTGCTGAGTGGATGATCCATCTCGGGCTCCTCCAGTGGTCCCCAGCATTGTCGATATCAGTCTCCAGCCAATTTGATTCACTTCAAGTGATGCCAAGAAACAGCTGGAAGCACTAGATACTACAAATGCAATGGGCCCTGATAACACTCCGGCAATAGTACTGAAGTCATCTGCACCAGAACTTGCCACTCCACTAGTCAAGCTCTTCCAATATAGTAACAACACTGACATCTACCCGACAATGGGGAAAAATGCCCAGGTATGTCCTGCAAACAAAAAGCAGGACAAATCCAACCTGACCAATTACCGCCCAATCAGTCTACTCTCCATCATCAGTACAGTGATGGAAAGGGTCATTTACAGTGCTATCAAGCAGTACCTGCTCAGCATCAACCTGCTGAGTGAAGACCAGATTGGGTTTTTCCAGGGTCACTCAGATCCTGATCTCATCTCAGCCTTGGTTCAAACATGGACAAAAGCGCTGAATTCCAGAGGTGAGGTGAGAGTGACAGCCCTTTACATCAAGGCCACATTTGACCGAGTATGGCATCAAGGATCCCTGAAAAACTGGAATCATTGCCTATCGGGGACAAACACTCCGTTGGTTAGAGTCATACCTGGCACAAAGGAAGATGGTTGTGGTTGTGGAGAGTCAGACATCTCAGCTGCAGGACATCTCTGCAGAGTTCTTCAGCGTAGTGTCCGAGGCCCAAAACTCTTCAGCTGCTTCATCAATGACGTTCCCTCCATCATAAGGTCAGAAGTGGGAATGTTCACCGATGATTGCACAGTGTTCAGCAGCATTTGCGACTCCTCAGATACTGAAGCAGTGCGTGCTCAAGTACAACAAGATCTAAGCAATATGCAGGCTTGGACCTGCAAGTGGCAAGTCACATTCGTGTCACACAAATGCCCAAAAATGACCAATAAGAGATTTCCCACCACCACTCCATTGCAACCACTGTATCACCCACTGTCAACATCCTTGGGGTTTAGATTACAGTGGTGCTGGAAAAGCACAATAGGTCAGGCAGCATCCGAGGAGCAGGAAAGGTTTCCATTGTCCAGAAACACAACTGGACTTACCACATAAACACAGTGGCTACAAGACAAGGTCAGAAACTAGGGGTACTGTGGCAAGTAAATCACCTCCTGGCTCTCCAAATTCTATCCACTATCTAAAAGGCACAAGTCAGTAGTGTGATGGACCACTCCCCACTTGCCTGGATGGGTGCAACAAAACTCAAGAAGCTTGACACCATCCAGGACAAAGCAACTCACTTGATTGGCACCACATCTACAAACATTCAATTCTTTCATCATCGGCGCTCAGTGGCGGCAGTGAATACTATTTACAAGATGAATTGCAGGAATCTACCAAAGATCCTTAGACAGCACTTTCCAAACCCACGACCACTTCCATCTAGAAGGACAAGAGTAGCAGGTAATTGGGAATACCACCAGCTGCAAGTTCCCCTCCAAGCCACTCACCACCCTGACTTGGAAACATACCACCAATCCTTCACAGTCATCTCACTACCACCTTCTCAAGGGCAATTAGGAATTAGTAATCAATGCTGGCCAGCCAGTGATGACAAAGTCCCATAAATGAATTAAAAGAAAAGATTGTTTTGCGAGTAGGATACAGACAAGTTTTACGGGTAGCGCATAAACTAACAGTAGGAGGTCTTCTCGGTATACAGAAGACTCAGGCTAAGGTACAAAAGCATTTCTGTTGGCCTGGAATGCACAAGGATGTGGATAATTATTGCTGCACATGTCAGACATGCCAAATGTTAGGTTAGCCACAGGCAGTAATATAACCAACACCTTTGTTGCCAATTCCCACATTCAAAGAACCTTTCGTGTGGGTTATAATTGATTGTGTAGGTCCCCTCCTGATAACTAAAAATGGGAACAGTACTTGCTAACCATAATGAACGCTTTGTACCAGATTTCTGGGGACAATTCCATTACTGAGTATTAAGGCAAAAGAGTGGTCGAGAAGTTATTAGCTTTTTTCATACAATATGAGCTACCCAGAGAGATTCAGTCAGACCAAGGTCTAAATTTACTTCTAGGCTGTTTAAGAAAGTCATGGATAGCTTAGGCATACAGCACTTTACAGCAAGTGCATATCATCCCGAATCCCAGGGAACCTTAGAAAGGTGGCATCAGACCCTGAAGACCATGTTAACACTGTACTGTCAGGAGAACCCGAATGATGGGGTAAAGGTATCCCATTCGTATCGTTTGCTGTTAGAGATGTCCCAAACGAATCTACTCAGTTTACTTCCTTTGATTTGTTATTCGGACATGAAGTGAGAGGCCCTTTAAAATTGATTAAAGAGAAATTGACAGGACTGAAGTTGGAGATCTCACACTTGGATAATGTAGGAGAAGTGAGGGAGAGATAAAATCAGGTTGGTCAGTTAGCTAAACAGCATCTGAAGAGGGCACAGCATAGAATGAAGCAGGAGGCACATAAAAACTATGAAATTCACATGTTTTCCTGTGGGGATGGTGTATTAATATTGTTACAGGTTGTAGTAAATCCCTTCAAAGCCAGGTTTCATGCCCCTACTAAATTGAGAAAAAGTTGAGACAGGTAAACTCTCGGGTAATGACACTGGATAGAAAAAGAAGCTGCATCAGGTATGTCCTGTGAACATTCTGAAATGCTATAATAACAGAGAGAAGGTACTGGAGGAGCAGGTGTTAGTTACTGCCCAGCAGAGTGAAGAATCAAATCTAGGGGTTGTAAAGTCTGATGTGCCTCAAAATGCATTAAACATAGAGGAAGTTCTTGAGGAGTGGGCTATGTTAGTAAACTCTTCGAGGAGAAAGTGAGGACTGCAGATGCTGGAGATCAGAGCTGAAAATGTGTTGCTGGAAAAGCGCAGCAGGTCAGGCAGCCTCCAACGAGCAGGACAATCAACATTTCGGGCATGAGCCCTTCTTCAGGAATGAGGAAAGTGTGTCCAGCAGGCCAAGATAAAAGGTAGGGAGGAGGGACTTGGGGGAGGGGTGTTGTAAATGCGATAGGTGGAAGGAGGTCAAGGTGAGGGTGATAGGCCGGGATGGGGGTGGCGGTGGAGAGGTCAGGAAGAAGATTGCAGGTTAGGAAGGTGGTGCTGAGTTCAAGGGATTTAACTGAGACAAGGTGGGGGGGGGGAAATGAGGAAACTGGAGAAATCTGAGTTCATCCCTTGTGGTTGGAG
>NC_057746.1:7296478-7305465 GCF_004010195.1 Chiloscyllium plagiosum | reverse complement strand
CCACAAATTCACCTGCACCTCCACACACATCATTTACTGCATCCGCTGCACCCGATGTGGCCTCCTCTATATTGGGGAGACAGGCCGCCTACTTGCGGAACGTTTCAGAGAACACCTCTGGGACACCCGGACCAACCAACCCAACCACCCCGTGGCTCAACACTTCAACTCCCCCTTCCACTCCACCAAGGACATGCAGGTCCTTGGACTCCTCCATCGCCAGACCATAGCAACACGACGGTTGGAGGAAGAGCGCCTCATCTTCCGCCTAGGAACCCTTCAACCACAAGGGATGAACTCAGATTTCTCCAGTTTCCTCATTTCCACTCCTCCCACCTTGTCTCAGTCAGATTCCTTGAACTCAGCACTGCCTTCCTAACCTGCAATCTTCTTCCTGACCTCTCCACCGCCCCACCCCCACTCCAGCCTATCACCCTCACCTTGACCTCCTTCCACCTATCGCATTTCCAACACCCCTCCCCCAAGTCGCTCCTCCCTACCTTTTATCTTAGCCTGCTTGGCACACTCTCCTCATTCCTGAAGAAGGGCTCATGCCCAAAATGTCGATTCTCCTGTAAGTTAGTAAACTATCTGCCTCAGGAGCAAAGAATGCGGTTGAAAGGTTTGTTGCAGCCGTATGAGGACATATATCGAAAATAAGATGGAAGGTCTAATGTTATTGTGCATGAGGTAGATGTAGGGAATTCTGGATTAGTGGTGCTGGAAGAGCACAGCAATTCAGGCAGCATCCGAGGACAGGCAAAATCAACGTTTCGGGCAAAAGTCCTTCATCAGGAATAAAGATGTAGGGAATGCTGTTCTGATAAAACAGCACTCCTACAAGCTTAATCCTTTCAAAGCCACACATGTCCAGAAGAAAGTGGATGCGATGCTCAATGAACATGTCAAAGCGAGTGGATTTCATCGATTATGTTATTTCTCAATCCTTATCAGATTCAACAATTTTGTGTGGACTATCAGAAGATCAATGCCGTAACAAAATCAGACTCATTCCCAATATCAAGGTTAGAGGAATGTATAGAGAAATTTGAAAAAAACCAGTTACATCACAAAGTTGGATGATTATTGGCAGGTACTTTTATTAGAGAAAAAGAAATAAATGTCAGCGTTCATAACCGAAAATGAGCAATGTTAAATCAAAGTGATGCCCGTTGGAATGAAGAATGTATCGGCCACCTTCCAAAGACTCGTGAAGAGAGTTGTGGCTGGGTTAAAAAACTGTGCCGCCTGTCTGGATGATCTTTAGTGTGTCATGGAAAGATCACGTGGTGGAGTTCTTTGAACAATTAAGAGGAGCAAAATTGGCAAGGATCTGAAAGGAAAAGAAAAGTCATGAAAGCTGAGGTGGCGTTCTTGGAACATAACATTAGTTGTGGGAAGTTGACCCAAAGGAACACAAAGATGAAGGCCATCAAGGAATTTCGACAAACCTTGAAGTAAGAGGTGCTTCGATTTTTGGGGCTAGGTGGATTCGACTGGAAATTTGTTCCAAACTTTAGCAGCGTAGTGGCACTGCTGACAGATTTGCTAAAGAAGAATCCAAAATTTTAGTGGAAAGAATAAATGCAATGGCATTTGACAATTTAAAAGCAGTATAAACCACCGCAGGAGTTTTAGCTACACCAAACCCTTCATGGTTGCAATCGATGATAGCGACATAGGTGTTGGAGCTGTACTGCTACAGGAAGATAATGATGGAATTAAACAGCCAGTTGGTCACTTTTCAAAGAAACTCATCATCCTCCAGAGGAAATGCTCTACCATTGACCATTAATTATGAGTTTTAGTGCTGGCCTTATGACATTTTAATGTTTACATGACAAACAATGTGTCGGAGACGGTTATGTTTATCGATCACGGTCCTGTTATATTCTTGGTCCAGTTTTCAGACAACACTGTGAGACTATTTTATTGGATTCTTATGTTACAAACTTTTAATTTTCCAAATCATACATGTTTCTGCTGATAAGAATGTGATAGTAGATGTGTTATTGCAGATTTAACATATAACATTGAACAGATACTGAAGTTATATGTGCATGTGTGCAAACATTAGTATGAACTTTGGATATTTCATGGTAATGGAGTTAAGAATTTGAAAACAGTGAAACTATCTTTTCATTATGATAGTTCATTTTTTCTCAAGGGAAGTGTTATGAAGTTTATAGCGTGCACTGTACCTTTAAAAGAGAGTGAAAGCTGTTTTGCATTGACAGCTTGCAGGCACTTGCCATGTGACTAACTAGCAGTCTCAGAGCGTACTGCAAAATTGGAAATTTGTAACATTTGGCTGTTTTATAACAGTCAAATTATGCCCAGGACACTAAAACTCAATCAAATTTTAATTTATTATTCTTGTCAACCTCAAACCAATAAGGCGATCTGATGTTAGGGTGTAAAGAAGCAGAATTTTGGACACTTAGCCAGAGAGAGAGCGACTAACTGCCATCATCAGAGTAAAGGCCAGCAAAACACTCTCTATTAAAGGTACCTTTTTCATATGAAACATCTTTAACGCAAAAGATCAAAGACAATGCAGAGAGATCTGAAGCTGAGAGAAGACAGACACCAATGCCAAAAGAAACAGCGTGGTTTTGAATATTAAGTTGACGTAATTTTAATAGGGGCTTGTATCGGATCAGTGTATTGTTATAGACTTGGACGTAGATCACAAACCTTTAAAAGAAAGGAGACTTACAGTTGCAAGTAGTTGTTGTTTAATATATATTTTTAGAGATAAAGAATACAGTAAATTGACATTTTCTTCCTTCAAATATTGGAATTTAGGGGTTCTCTGTCACTCATACTTTAACATATTATGAGGCAAGTTGAGCTTTTTCTGTATGTTTGGTTTAAGTAGCAGAGAGGTTCACCACCACGTTGTAACACTATGATTGTTCTTGGTGAGAGTTTAACTTGAGGTAGCAAACAAAACAAGCTATTAATTCCAATAAACGTCTTCCCAGCCATTTTATGTCAACTTTCAATTATTTTATTCCATTTTTAGTCATGGGCAGCTCCAGCAAACCCCATTTTTTAGAAAGGGGTGACATCCAAAACAAACCCCAATCACCAATCTTCAAATTATACTTCCCTTTGAATTCTGGTCACATTTGTTATGGTCAATCACGTGACTTGAGCAATCCCAGTCAGCTAAATCAAATTAATCTGCTCTGGCTTTGTCCACAGTTTCAGTTGTTCTCTGAGCAGGTCCAACAGGTTTTTTTTTACCCTGTCTTGTTGACGATATGTACCAGCCATTGTTCCCTATATTGTGGCAAATACTAGTTGTATTGCTGCTATAATGTGTGATGTTGTCATGCTCAATTTTTTTTTTCACCATTTCACTTCCCAAATGTTTTGCTCTATAATCTTTTCTCCTTTCTCAGTTCCTAACTGCTTGCTGATGCTTTGCTCCTTGACTCATTTCCCTCATCTGGAGACCCAGCTGGGCTAGTTATTGTTGGATCATATTCTTTTGTGATTGCAAATTCCTAATACTATGCTCTCGGGAGGTTTGAGGCTCCTCTTGTCATTAATTCAAGTGGTATGAAGCCATTGCCCAGTTTGGGGTGGGACATAGTCTCCCATCACTCTATTTTTTTCAGCTATCACTTAGCTATCATTTTTTTAAGAGTTAGATGCATCATCTCTATGAACCCTAAACTTTGTGGATAGTAGGGAATGTGGAAACACTGTCCTAAACTTAAATAATAACTGGATTTCTAAATATCCTTCTCATAAAGTGCATTCCCTGAACTGAATCAATCTGAGCGAGCTGTTCCCATCTAAGAGTTACTTTACACACCAAACATCTTGCGACATGATTGCTCGAGCAGTCTCTTCTTGGGAAGGCTTTGATCAACTAGGTTAATTCATCTTTGATCCTTCAACAATATCCTATCACCCTGCATTACATAAAGACCTGGTGATAACGATCTGGGAATTTTTTTCCGCTGTTGGTGTGCTATCCAGATCATTACTGATTAGCCCGCACCTACTATGCACACATCATAAATTGAATATAGAATATTACTGCACAGTACAGGTATTTAGCTTAATCTAAGATCAACAAAATATACATACCCCTCAATTTACTACCACTCATGTGCTTCTTCTGTCATCACTTCATCGTCCTTAATGTCTCTGACCCTACTAACTCCACTGTTAGTACATTGCACGCACCCACCACTCTCTGCATAAAAAAAACTACCTCTTACATCTCCCCTATATGTTCCTTCAATCAACTTAAAATTATGAATCCTCATGACAGCTATTTCTGCCCTGGAGTAAAAGCTTCTGACTATATATTCTGTCTAAACCTCTCATTACCTTGTACACCTCTATTAAGTCACCTCCCTTCCTTCTTATCTCCAGTGTGAAAAGCACGAGCTCACTCAACCTCTCTGCATTAGACAAGCCCTCCAATCTAGGCAACACCCTGGTAAATCACCTCTGCACCCTCTCTGTAGCATCTACATCTTTCTTAAAATGAAGCAATGGGCAGTTTTCCAAGTATGATCTAACCAGTGTTTTATCAAGCTGCTGCAAAACTTTGCTCTTAATTCAATCCCCTGTTACCGAAAGTCAAAACACCACATGCCTTCTTAACAACGCCATCAATATGGGTAGCAACTTTGAGCGAGCTATGTACATGGACCCTGAGTTCAGCTGTTCTTCCACACTGTCACGAATCATGTCTTTAACTCTAAATTCAGCATTCAAGTTCGAACTACCAAAATGAATCACTTCGCATTTATTCTGGTTGAACTCCATCTGCCACTTCCCACTCCCAGCTCTGCATCCTGTCAATGTCTTGTTTTAGCCTCCAACAGCCCTCAACACTATCTACAACACCACCAACCTTTCTGTTATTGGAAACTTCACTTCCACTTCTTCATCAAAGTCACTTATAAAAACTGCAAAGTGCACAGGTGCATAAACGAAAATGCCAGGGAACTATAGACTGGTGAGCCTGATGACGGTAGTAGGCAAGTTGTTGGAAGGAATTTTGAGGGACAGCATTTACATATACTTGGAAAGGCAAGAACTAATTAGGGATAGTTAGCATGGCTTTTATGGCTGGGAAATCATGTCTCGTGAACTTGGTTGAGCTTTTTGAAGGAGTAACAAAGAAGATTGATGAGGGCAATATGGTGGACATGATCTATACGGACTTCAGTAAGGTGTTGGAGACTGGTTCATAACATTAGATCTCATAGAATACAGGGAGAGCGAGCCACTTGGAGACAGAAGTGGCTCAAAAACAGAAGACAGAGGTTGGTGGTGGAGGGTTGCTTTTCAGACTGGTGGCCTGTGACCAGTGGATTGGTGCTGGGTTCACTATTTTTTTTCAATTATATAAATGATTGGATGTGAACATAGGAGGTATGGTTAGTAAGTTTGCAATGTTACCAAAATTGGAGGCGTTGTGGACAGTTTAGAAGATTAGGACAGATTAGAACAGAATCTTGATCAGATGGGCCAATGGGCTGAAGAGTGGCGGATGAAGTTTAATTTAAATAAAGGTGAGGTGCTGAATTTTGGAAAAACAAATCTTAGTAGGACTTATACACTTAATGGTAATGTCCTGGGAGTGCTGCTCAACAAAGAGACCTTGGAGTGCAGTTTCATAGCTCCTTGAAAATGGAGTCGCAGGTAGATAGGATATACGAAGAAGGCATTTGGTATGCTTTCTATTATTAGTCAGAGTATTGAGTATAGGAATTGTGGCTGCATGTGTTTTTCTCGGAAAACTGGAGCACATGGGGAGAATGTGAAAATTTCCCATAAATGCTATGGCAAAGATATAAGAATGTGGACATTTCGGGCAACTTCAGAGCTGATACAAGCTTTCCTTAATTGTGTATATGTCTTTTCTTGTTCAGGCCCCCTTCCACCTTGTCTCTCCTGGGACGCCCCACCCCACCCATCCCCATTACCAGTCTCTGCATGGATTTAGTAATAATTGCAAATTGCACATCAGATTTACAACAATTAACAACCGGTCTGTTAGTTTTCTCGTTCTGTTTTGTAACACGGTTGCCGGTCTGGGCATGTTTGATTATTTCTGTTTTCCTACGATTGGGGAGAGATTTGCTAACTTGGCTGATACCATGTCCCAAATGCCAGTTCATACTGGATCCAACCTGATGCTTTTGTGTCTGTTAATGTTTTGTACTACGAGATAACTATTGATGCTTTGACCTCTCAACAAGCTTCAATGTCCTCTCTGGGGCCTGCTGCTACCTACATGCAGGCCTTTAAGTTTTTGAAAGTACTGACTAAAGCTCACAACTTATCATGTTGTGTTGTTCTTGGGATCCATGGTGATCATGTTGTTGGAGTGGTATGACTAAATGAATCTTACAACACCAGGAGTCCAGTCCCAGTATCAAAAACTTGATTTATTTTTAAAAGACTAAGATCTCTCCAGAATGGAAGCAGGCCCTTCAGCCCAACAAGTCCACACCAATCCTCTGCAGAGTGCACCATCCAGACCCATTTCCATATTTACTCCTGACTAATGCACCTTACAGTATGGGCAATTTATCATGGCCAATTCTCCTAACCTACATATCTTTGGATTAGTGGGAGGAGTGTTTGTATTCATAATTGAGTACATGTGCATCCAATCATGGTTTCTGCATGGTCAATGATGGGAAACTCTGCGTCTTTCCATGATCTCATGATTTTTTTGCCAGACGCCCTTATCATTCATTCTTGGCCTTTCTCAGCATGATTAAACAATACTGCTGACGTCTGCATCTGTTCATCAATGACCCATGCTCACACCACAGGAGCTTCTCTATAATATCCAGAGCTGCCTGTCCGTAAGTTCTCCCTTTAATTTTAGTTTCTTGGTTGCATTTTGAAATTCAAGAGACCAATAGATTGTATTGCATTTTGTGACAATTACCTAAGCATTCTTAATTATTATGGAATCAAGACTTTTGTTCTCATCTTTGCAAAACAATAAATAATGAGCCAGCTTGCAAATGCATATCAAGGGTGTTCATTATCGAGGTAGTCTCTGTGGTTGAACCTGATTTACCAGAATCTACTTTACTCTGTTGTTATCTAATACATACATGAGTATACCTACATTTCTATGTTGTGTGTGTGTGAGAGAGAGAGTGCTAGAGAGAGCGATGACATTCTTCTGAACGGTCTTAACTAATGTAATTTAAGCATTTCCGCTTGTGTCACAAAATAAATAGCAAACTTAGCCTGCAGGAAGTGCTTCTACAGTGTTTCACTTACCAAAACTATCGCAGTATAAGCAAAGGCTGCATTGAGTTATCTGATCTGATTGCCATAAATATGAAGGACACAGTTCTGACTGCGTGAATTACTGCGTCAGCTAACAATCTTCTTCCGTTATTTTCATATTAACTAAAAACTATAGACAGCGATTTTATGTTAGCTAAGAAACATGGATAGCCTTAACACTTATAAAGGAAAGGGAAGAAATGGAGTGCCAATAATGAGGGAAATGTTTATGTCTGAGTAGGAATATAAAGTGGCTGGTATAATATATCAGGACGACAGCAGTCTCCCTTTTTAAAGTTATACCTCAATTTTATTTCATTTTTGTCTCAACACATGTCTCCCCCATCTCCTCAAGGTCTCCCTGTCCTTCTATTCCGTGCTTTGTTTCCCCTAGTGGTCTTCAGAAATATACTTCAGACTGCCATAATTATAACATCTCATGTTACTCTACATTCACTACACTGGTCTTCTCTTCTGCTGCAATTGTAACATGCCCTTTTCTTTATTTTTTCCGGCTGCAAACGTTTCCTCTACCTCTCTATATAAGGTCGCTACCTTAGTTCTCTGTGTGATGGAGGAGAAAGTGTGATACCTTAGTTCTCTGTGTGATATCTACTCCGGAAACCCGAATTTCTAAAGCATCATACGTATTAGGCATAACTAATCCTGTTCTCAGGATTGTTCGATAAGAAGGCCTAAAGCCACCTTTGTACTTCTAAAAGGAAAGTTGGTTCATTTCAACTAGCGTTTGGTATCCCCACAATGCGCTTGGCAGGCTTCAAATTTTCGATTTCCGGTGGTGGACATGTTCATTCCCGGTCAGTTCAGTTCCCAGCTTCCATGCTGGTGCTGCAGTAACGGACGCATCCAGTCAGTCTGTCACCTTAATGAACCTTGGGGATCCCTAATAAGCAAATTGCAATAAATTCTCATTTCCTTCAGCTTTTGTCAATATGTATCATTGCTTGATCCAGGTCTTAAGTTGGGCAAATTCAATAATAATTTTAAAGCATCTTCAGGAGGCAATTTTACATAGATCACGGGCAAATCTGCAACTGAACTTGAACATTGGGAATGACAGGAATTGGGGGCACAGTCGAGGATGGCCACTTCGCAGGCAATCTTGCCGTGCCTGGAACTCCTCAGGGTAGAGCAATGTCCTTCACCTTATCTGGAATGGCAGACATACATGATGAAAAGCAGCCCCTGTCATACCGCACAGCTTCTTCTCTAGGTGTTTTCCAATCAATTATCTCAGCCATTTCCCTCAGAAAGTGGGTCCTTCAGAATTTGTTCAACTGCAGTTCACATTAAGTGTAGGAGGAAGGTAGTGTAGGGAGGTTAGGAACATGGCATTAATCTCAAAGGAGGGTGCCTGTAAACAGGAAAGTGGCTTGAAGTGTGTATACTTCAATGCAAGAAGTATGCGAAATAAGGTAGGTGAACTTGCAGCGTGGGTTGGTACCTGGGATTTCGATGTTGTGGCTATTACGGAGACATGGCTAGAACAGGGACAGGATTGGCTGTTGCAGGTCCCAGGATTTAAATGTTTTAGTAGGGAGAGAGGTGGGGGAAAAAGAGGGGGAGGTGTGGCATTGCTTGTCAAAGATAGTATTACAGCGGTGGAAAGGACGATGGATGAGGACTTGCCATCCGAGGTAGTTTGGGCTGAGGTTAGGAACAGGAAAGGTGAG
>NC_057746.1:7233882-7294150 GCF_004010195.1 Chiloscyllium plagiosum | reverse complement strand
GGTAGGAAGATCGTATGAGGAAAGGCTGAGGCACTTGGGGCTGTTTTCATTGGAGAAAAGAAGGTTTAGGGGTGACTTGATAGAGGTGTACAAGATGATTAGGGGTTTAGATAGGGTTGACCATGAGAACCTTTTTCCACATATGGAGTCAGCTATTACGAGGGGGCACAGCTTTAAATTATGGGGGGGTAGGTATAGGACAGATGTTAGGGGTAGGTTCTTTACTCAGCGAGTCGTGAGTTCATGGAATGCCCTGCCAGTAGCAGTGGTGGACTCTCCCACTTTATGGGCATTTAAACGGGCATTGGATAGGCATATGGAGGATAGTGGGCTAGTGTAGGTTAGGTGGGGTTGAAATGGCGCAACATCGAGTGCCAAAGGGCCTGTACTGCGCTGTATGTTTCTATGTTCTATGTTGTATTAGCCAGGAGGCACTGCATTAACAATTTTATGTTTCTTAATAAATTGACTTACGTGTTTTGTTAGTCCTACGTGAGCTTGAATTCCTAATAGATCGTTTCTTCTTTGTTTTTTTTTCTTCATCACACTATTCCCTTTTAATGATTGGTGAGTTTGTGGGATTTCAGTTAACTTGCATAATTTTAAGAAATAGTGTCTTGTGATTGTCTGCCAAGAGTGGGAGAAGGATTCCTCTGGTACCCATCCTTTTCCATCATAGCCACTGTCACTTTTAAGCATAGCAACTGGGTAGATTTCCGTGGTCCCCACCACACACTTGTGACGTGATGTCAACCCTGCCACTGTACTATTTAAATTGGCATTGCACACATGATTTCAGAGGGCATAGCATACTCTGTCACAGTATTCTGGTCATTTCATTAAAATCTGATTTGGACAGCCAAGTGCATCGGTATTTCCAAAATGTCTCACGGGGGCACCCAGTTTAATTAAACTTCCTGGACACAACTCACCAAGTCTCTTGCAATTGGTGACCCTCCAGTTGACTGCAACTATGCACCAGTGCTAAACGTAAGCACGCAGTCTGGAGTTTACATAAATCCTGCCAAACACCAAACTCCCTCATATTCTTACAATATCGCTCAGTTTGCTTAAACATCCCAAAGAGCTAGACATCAGGATGGCTCTCCGGGTGACCGTGACTGTCTTTGGGTTGCACCACTTACTGTCCTCATACCTCTCACTCTTTACCACATAGTGGGCAGGATGAAAGTTTCTGGTTGACAAGTAACTAGTCATGTGCCTCAGGGAGCAGTGTTGGAAGCCCATTTATTCACAATGACAATGGATGATTTGGAGGTTGGGACCACATGTGTCAACGTTTGCAGAGCAGAGGACTGTGAAACTTTGCAAAAGAGTGTAGATACTTCAAATGAGTGGACAACAGTCTGGCAGGTGGAATAAAAAGTTAATAAATGTGAAGTCATCCATCTTGGAAGGGGTAACCTAAAAACGGACTATTAATTGAATGGTAAAAAGTTGCAGGCTGCTGCAGCGCGGAGGGACGTGAGTCTCCTTGTGCATGAATCACAGAAAGTTACTCTGCAAGTATAACAGGTAATTAGGAAAACACATAGAATTTTGCTCTTCATCGCAAAAGGATTGAGTTGAAATGCAGGGAGGTTATGTTGCAGCTATATAAGGTGCTGGCGAGGCTACTCCTGGAGTATTGCGTGCAGTTTGGTTCTCCTTACTTGAGAAAGGATGTACAAAGTACAAAGAAGAAAAAAGGAAAGTATAGCATAGCAACAGGCCCTTCAGCTCTCCAAGCCTGTGCCGATCCAGATCCTCTATCTAAACCTGTCGCCTATTTAAAACTTGCACTAGAGAAGGTGTATTCCGAAGTTAAGGGGATTGGCAGATGAGGACAGATGGAGTTGACTGGGATTATATTCATTGGAATTTAGAAGAATGAGGGGGATCTTGAGGAAACATATAAAATTATGAAGGGAATAGATAAGATAGACATGGAGAAGACGTTCCCACTGGCAGGTGAGATTAGGACAAGGAGGGATAAACTCAAAATTGGAGGGAGAAGATTCATGACTGAATTGAGAAGGAAGTTCTTCAACCAGAGGTTTGTCAGTCTATGGAATTCCCTGCCCTGGAAACTAGTTGATGCTACTTCAGTAAATATTTTTAAAACTTAGATAGATTTTTTTTATAATGAAGGGATTAAGGGTTGCAGTTATTGGGCCGGAAAGTGGAGCTGAAACCAGGAAAAGGATCAGCCATGATCTGATTAAGTGGCAGACCAGGTTTGAAAGGCAAGAAGCTGGAAAAGCACAGCCAGTCAGGCAGAATCCGAGGTGCAGGAGAGTCGATGTTTGGATCATATGCTCTCCATCAGGAATAGGGGGATGGTCCAAGGGGCTGGGATATAAATGAGAGGGGGAGTGGGGCTGAGGAGAAAGTAGCAGGAAATACGATATGCAGATGGAGGTGGAGGGTGATGGAAATAGGTAGGAAAAGAGGTTGGAGCAGATAGCTGGGAAGCACAGGGAGGACAGTTCAAGAGAGCGGTGCCGATTTTGAACGTGGGCTCTGGGATAAGGTGGGGGGAAGGGTAATGAAGAAACTGATTAAATCTCCAATGATTCCGTGTAGTTGGAGGGTCTCAAGGCAGAAGATGCGGTGTTCTTCCTCCAGGTGTGGGTGCCGGGAGTTTGGCGGTGGAGGAGACCCAGGACTTGCACGTCCTTCGTGGAGTGGGAAGGGGGGTTAAAACCTTTGGCCACAGGGTGGTGGGATTGTTAAATGTGTGTCCCAGAGATGTTCTCTGAAACCTCCACATGTGGACCTACCTGTCAGTCTTCCTTCCGACCTATATACTCCACCCTCTTTTCTGACCTACCTTCATCACCCCACCTCCATCTACATATCGCATTCCTAGCTACTTCCCCCAAGACCACCCTCTTCCCAATCAACTGTCAGCCCCCTTGGGCCACCCTCTCAATCCTGACGAAGTGCTTATGCAGAAACTTCGATTCTCCTGCTCCTCCAATGCTGCCTGACCGGTTTTGCTTTTCCAGCACCATACCTTTCGACTCTGATCTCCAGCACCTGCAAGTGCTCACTTTCTGGAATGGCCAGGTGGCCTCCTCCTGCTCTTACTTCTATGCCTCGATATAAGGGAACAGGAAACGAGCCAACGGCTATCGATCATTATGAAAATAGATTTTACTTGTCGTCTTGTCTCTCACTCACTGGTGGTCTACCCTTCCCATAATCTGCTGGCAACACTCAAGTTCAGAGCCAGGATGACTAAATTAATCACTTGACACCCAGAGTCCACTTTCAGTATCAAATTTTACACCAGTGAAAAGAAAACTTCTGAAGATGCACAAAGTTCTGCCCTGAACAAAGTGGGATATGCATTATTTTAATAGATAGCATTTTGGCCATCTTTGACAATTATAAACCAATCGTGTTATTAATTGAATTCAAACAGCCGCTGTCAGGTTAAACGTGGCTGTCATTGTCGGACAACCTAAGGTTTGGTTTCATTCAGCAGCTTTTGTGTGTGCATTTCAAGGCTTTTTATGTTATACCTTAAGGACTACCTGAAAATTAGTTCTTCCACAAAGCTATGATTATCCGAGCTTATAGTTTAAGTACTACTTCAGTAATATATTCTGTCCAGCCATTGTAAGTCAACCTTCAGCTATTTCATGCTGCTTCAGCCATGGACAGCCTCAACACTTCATCAAGTGCAAATAAATGTTTCTCAAACAGCAGTCTTATGTATTACCCCAAAAGAGAGATATCCAGATTCACTCAAAAGAACACATTAATTCTAATGATGAAAGCATTTGATGTCATGAATAGAAAAGATATTTATCAAACCTGGATCTGGACCTATGATTCAGCAGCTGATCGAAACGGTATCCTTCTTCTATAACTGCATAACAATGAAATCGGCATGTTGCCACTCTGTCCTTCACGTTTCACCCCATAATCTAATAATTTTACTTTTGGCACAGCATGAATTACGCCATAACATTCCCTGGAAGAATTGGGTGGCACTACAATTTGACAAATGGACGGCGCTGTCTGTAAGATGTTAACCAGGATTTACTTGTTACTCACACATTCTTTCTGTCTCATGCAAAAAAAAATACTGAAATTTAAAATACAATGATTGGGTTGAGTCTGGGTGGGATGCTCTTCGCAGTGTCAGTGTGGACACAATGGACCGAATGGCCTGCTTCCGTGCTGTACGAATTCAATGATTCTGTGATTTTTCCATTGTTTTGATAAGGCAGATAGGCCTGCCCCGCATTTCACAGTCAAAACCAGTGCAGTGGCTCCAGAGACATATTTCGGCCGAAGTTATTGAGGATAGTGGGCTCTTACCCATCAGGGAAGTTCTTGAACAAAATATAATCTATTCACCACAGCCGTAAAAGTATTCGAGGATGTCATCACATACACTAAATGTTCAATTACAGATTATGGAATTTGGTTCATAGTCCAGAGACCTTGTATGGCTCCCTCATCCGTATCTAGTGCCTTTAACACCAAAGAATAGCACCCAGACATGTAATGCATGAAACTCTATTCAGTTTCTTGATCTGCCCTTTAAAGGCAATGAAAAACCAAAGTGGCTTTGCAATTTCAGAACAGTATCTACTTTGCTCTGCAGAATATATACTGCTTCTGTGCATGCTTGGACAGGACTGTTCAAAGCATTTACTCTGCTGTGTCAGACTTGTTTACTAATTCATGGTATGGTTCTGCCGTGCCTGAGAGCATGGTCCTTAAAGTTTAACTGGGAGACTCCAAGGACTTAGTCACCAATTCCAGCATCTCTGTTTTCCTCTGTACATGCCCCCATGTAGGCATTTCCAACTATTCAATGTCATTTTCAAGAATCATTTTCGTATAAGTTTGAGTAACACACTGTTTTCAATGAAGTGCAGATGTGGCCGGTTTGCTCATTAGTGTCAGAAAATCAAAAGAGAGAAACAAAAGCAAAAGGCAAAAATAATAAACAAATAACCAAAGGAAAAACGAACAAAAGCCAAAATGGAGAATATTCACGAGCAGAACAGTAAATAGAAACTGAAAATAATGCCATCTAATCAACTATCTGCCTGTGAAACACTAAATGTATGAAACTTTGTATGTATTTCTTGGTGGCAATAGCCTAGTAGTGTTAGAATTATTAATTCATAGATCCAGGGAATTATCTGGGGACCTGGGTTTGAATCCCTGCATGGCGGACGATGGAATTTGGATTCAGTTAAAATGACCGTCGAATGATGACCATGAAACTGTTGTCAATTGTTGGAAAGATCAATTTAGTTCTCTAATATATAGTAAATCTGCCATCCTTACGTTGTCTGATATATATGTAATTGCAAAACCACAGCATGGTGGCGGGATTAACATTTTAAAACTTGTGAGGAGATCGCAAGGTCTGCAGTGTGCGACTCTCTGCACAAGTCACAGCGCAGAAAATCAAGGAAAGAACGTCCACGACGAATCCAATAGTAATATTGTTAGAGAAGTAGAAATCTACAACACATAAAAAGTAGTGTTTCATCTCTTTGCAATTATGCCGGCCAAAAACACCCACCAAGCTGTTCTCACCCATATTATGGTACGTGGCCCATGACCTTGGTGTTTCTTTCTCTGCCATCTTTACAGGCAACGAGATTCCGTTTTCATCATGCCCTGACATCGCCATTAAACCCTTATCTTTTATATTGAACTCATGTCCACTGGTCAGCCAGCACTGCATCGATAGGAAATTTTCTTCCGCTCTACAGTGTCTGAGACCCTTCAAATGTTATGTTGCAATCATCTATACTTTCAATTTCGTTTAATCTGAGGAAAACAATCCCAGTCTGTTTAATCTCTCTTCACAGCTGAAACTTTCCAGCCCTGGAAGCATCCTTGCAAACCTCCTCTGCAGCGCTGTCAACTCTCTCCTATAATGTGTTTCCAGAACAGCAGACCGTTTTCTGGCTGTGACTTAACCGGCGTCTGATGCAATTCCAGTCTACCTTTCCTACTGTCATGTATATGGCAGATCGTATGAGGAAAGGCTGAGGCACTTGGGGTTGTTTTCATTGGAGAAAAGAAGGTTTAGGGGTGACTTGATAGAGGTGTACAAGATGATTAGAGGTTTAGATAGGGTCGACAGTGAGAATCTTTTTCCACGTATGGAGTCAGCCATTACAAGGGGGCATAGCTTTAAATTAAGGGGTGGTAGGTATAGGACAGCTGTTAGGGGTAGGTTCTTTACTCAGCGAGTCGTGAGTTCATGGAATGCCCTGCCAGTAGCAGTGGTGGACTCTCCCTCATTATGGGCATTTAAGCGGGCATTAGATAGGCATATGGAGGATAGTGGGCTAATGTAGGTTAGGTGGGCTTGGATCGGCGCAACATCGAGGGCCGAAGGGCCTGTACTGCGTTGTATTCTTCTATGTTCTATGTTCTATGTTCTATATTCTAATAAAAGTAAGAATAATATATGTCTTGCCACTTCATCCACTTGGCCCGATAACTGAAGAAGCCAATACATACGCTCACAAAGTCCCTATCTTCCTTAGTACTCCCCAGAGTGCAACCTTTCACTATGTATTTTCGTGCTGTGTTTCTCCTGCACAAGTGTTTTTTTTTCCGGATTGAATTGCATTTGCCACCAATCATCCCCATGAATAGCCCGCCTATATTCTATTTTCGTCAGAGTCTCCATATTATTTCCCTGTGCAACATTTGTTGTTGTATTTTTTTGATCTTACCGATCAGCACTCGCATATTCAAGTCTAAATCATTCATAAAAACCAGAAAGAGCAAGATGCCAGCTCCCTGAAGGCTTTCTTTTTCATCTCAATCCTGAACATTTACCCTTTTAACCTTTAAATATTACCTCAAAACCCTTACAGCATCGATCCTGTGTAGTCCTGGAAGATTTTATAGGTTTCCATGAGATACTCCTCATTCTTCTAATTTCATGTGAATAAAATGCGAACAAACCAATCTCTCCTCAGTCTTGCAATCCAAGCGATCAATTGGACAAACCTTCGTTTGCAATTCAAAGCAAGGACATTCTTCCTCATTCCTCACATAAGAAAACCAGACTGGGCAAAATGCTCAGCTGAATGCACTTCATCCATCTCTCTTCAGGTCTCGGCGTGAATCAGGTAAACCGTCGGTGAATTTTCTCGAAAGCAAAAATGTCCTTTCTCTTTTGTCAGGCAAGGAAACCAAAACTGGACACAATGTTCCAGCTGTGGCCTCAACACTGTGCTGTATAATTGCATTCCCGATTCCGATTCCGTATCCCACACTTCTCCATCAATGCAGTTTATTGTCTTTACAGGGCGCAGATCGCTTAAGGGAACATCTCCAGAACACCCGCACCAACCAACCCCACTGCCCTGTGGCCCAACATTTCAACTTCCACTCCCACTCTGCCAGGACATGCAGGTCCTGGGCCTCCTCCACCGCCGCTCCCTCACCACCAGACGCCTGGAGGAAGAATGCCTCATCCACCCCCTCTGAACACTTCAACCCCATGGCATCAATGTGGACTCCACCAGTTTCCCCATTTCCTCTCCCCGCACCTAACCACAGTTCCAACCTTTCAGCTCAGCACCGCCCTCATGACCTGTCCTACCTGCCTATCATCCTTTCCACCTATCCACTCCACCCTCCTCTCTGACCTATTAAGTTCATCCCCACCCCCATTCACCCATTATACTCTTTGCTACCTTCCTCCACCCTCCTCTCTGACCTATCTCCTCCATCCCACCCCCATTCACCTATTGTACTCTATGCTACTTTCTCCCCACCCCCACCCCACACCTTCTCATGTATCTCTCCATTCTGCAGGCACACTGCCTCTATTCCTGATGAAGGGCTTGTGCCGGAAACGTCAATTTTCCTGCTCCTCGGATGCTGCCTAACCTGCTGTGCTTTTCCAGCACCACTCTAATCTAGACTCTGGTTTCCAGCATCTGCAGTCCTCGTTTTTACCTTGTTGTCTTTACACCTGCTGCGTCTGCCTGTTTACTGTGCATGGCTCGTGCCCGAGGACACCCAAGTCTCGATGAACATTCACAACTTTTGTCTCAATGTTTACCTATTCAACAATAATTTGCCTTCCAATTTTAGCTACCAAATTGAAAACGTCACACGCATCGACATGATACCGTATCAAGCATGCAGTTCACCACTCACTCAGCCTATCCAAATCACAAGGGTTCATCTTCGGAAATTAGTACTTCTAACAGTTTGACATAAATTGGGAATGAAGAAGATTATGATGTACAGCAGTAAGCCTGAAAGATTGTGAGTAAGCTTGAATTTGCCAAGATGTTAATGATAATCTGCCATGATGCATTAGAAATTAATCATCAAACGAAAATAACAAGCAAAATAGCTGTTAAGCTCTTCAACAAAGATATAGGTTTGAAGATAAAGGGAATATTCTTCCTGAATCAATGTATCCCAAAACTTAGCAACAGCTTCAGGTAGCTCTGGGATGTTTTGTCATTTCAGAACGAACATGAACCACGTACTCTTCCAACAGGATCCAGCCTATCAAACCAAAGTGGAGCTCTGCCTTCATGAAAGTGCAAAATGTGGTGCACGAATACATTGAATGTGTGTGGTCACGTTGTAGCTAATCATTACCAAGAAGCACTTTCCTTTTGCTGTTTTCATCAAATTGCCTCCATTATATAACGGCCTTTTTTCCCAAATTTCGAAGATATTCTTCAACAATTAAATTGCTCGCTTGTTTTTGTAGTGATTTAAATAAAATCTCAATAGACATGATGCTTGCCGAAGTATCAAAAGAAGATTATCAATATGAATCTGTGTGGCATAACATGCACGTGTTTAAAACATGCTGAATCGAAAACACTCATTCTATTGAGAATAACGAATCGGATATGCAGTAATGGTCAGAACATTGGACTATATTTTTAAGCACTAATACATATTCAGACATCAGTTATACCGGGTTTGCGGTTCCGTGCCGAAATTATCACAAGTAGTCTTGTTCCAAGCATTGGCTGTTTCATTCATGAAGATTGGAGAGCTCCAGCTGATGGGATTTCTGTGATCACGATTACATTTTGCAGCACAGCAGACCAAAGTTACAGAGCCTATATGGTGTATGTTTTACCCCTACGTAACAATCTCCACTGCGACATACTCCTTTTCTGATCAGCTTGCATAATTCTGCATTCACAAAGAAAGAAATAATAAATGGCATGCGCTGCAGCGGAGGGAGGGCAATTAAAACACATCAGGCTGAATATTTCAGTGTTACGTTGACAATGAATGAATTCACAATGCTGTTGCTGAACACTGCCTCCTCCCTCCCAATGTCAGGTTAGACGTATTCTGATCGAAAACTGCACCTCTGTTACATTTCCTTTTTGTCTGTGGCGAGAGAAAATAAACGCAGTAAATTATGCAGCAAGCTCATTTTGTCAATTGAATTGTATAAAGTATCCTCTTGAGATCCCTTGCTATTCTAGTGGAGTCTCTAAAGCTAATTGTGAGCTATCTAGTCTCTTACACAACGAATGATATTTGGAAGACATGGAGTGTACCGGTTTTACTGGTTCACCGAGTGAATCACAAAATTAAAGTTGAACTGTTACCTCTGGGCTGCAGAGAGCCAGATTTGAGTCCAGAGCCTCTCCCTTCCTCTCACATCCCCAAGAGTTAGGACGGTGATACTTACATTCAGGTTAAAGATAAATATATCCAATCGTATTCCCCAATATCTGCCCAGATGAAGTTAAAAAGCTGTCTCCTGATGTTTCCACGAAGTCGCCTCCTATCGATCCTCTATCTCTATCTCTAACTTGCATCTTGGATACAGGAGAGTTGATGTCGGGTAAAGACATTTTAAAAATTGAAGCTCTTCTATCCTACAGTGCAATACCTTTCCCGAGCAGAATTCCGGTACGGCAGTTGTGGGTTTCACCTTTAATTGAAACTAGAATATCGATTATGGTGACCGCACAATCAGAACACCCACCTTCAGGGATAGAACATCAGGGTTGATCTCTTTCCAGAAACGCAGCTCCCCAACCGAATCTAGTTTATTTAGTCTCGTACACATTATTGCAGTGCTGCCTTACAGTGCTGGGCCCTGAGTTCAATTGTAGCCTCAGGCGACTGTGTGGAGTTTGCACATTTTCTACAAGAAGCTACGGCTTCTTTCAACTGTCCAATGAGTGGCAGTTAGCTGGATTGGCAATGCTACATTTCCCATACTGTTCAGGGGTGTGCAGGACGGGTGGGTTAGCTATGTTTAATGGGGGAATTACAGCAACAGAGTGGGCAGTAGAGCTGGGTAGTGGGATGATCTTCAGAAGACCGTGTGGAGTCGACGGGCAAATTGGTCTGCTGTCATACTGTAAGGATTCGACAATTCTATGCTTATTGTCTATCACTTTTACTGACGCAGAACGCTTAGAAATAATTATGCAATCCACCTTTTGAAAGAGAATTTAATCATTTCCGAAAGCTTCACAAAACATGAAGCAATAACGTGACAAATGTTAAAGACAATGTGCAGATAATGCACTATGAACATGTAAATATATGCTAAACAAATTTACCTGCAGTGTCCGATCTGTGGTGTGCTGGTTGAGCAATGATGAAACGAGTCATCAAAACAAAAACAAAAATTGAATATAATGCTCTCACCATCTTCTCCGTAAGTTCTTAGGGTAATAGTTAGACTTTTCGTGTGAAATGTTGCTGAATCTTACTTAGGAGCGGTACTTGTATTTATAGATGATATAGGCAGGCGTTTCCATCCTTATTTAATAAATAAGTTCACACAGTTGGCAAGATTTCAATTTTCTGATCACAAAAGATGATGTATCTTTAACTGCTAAGCGGATCCACTGAGCCACAAAAGCCATATTGTCATGTCATACATCATTTGTCATATTGAACATAGAACATTACAGCGCAGTACAGACCTTCGGTCCTTGACGTTGCACCAACCTGTTGAACCAATCTGAAGCCAATCTATCCTACACTATTCCATTTTCAACCATATGTTTATGCAATGACCATTTTAATCCCCTTAAAGTTGGCGAGTCTATTGCTGTTGCAAGGCAGGACATTCCATGTCCCTACTATTCTCTGAGTTAAGAAACTATCTCTAACATCTGTCTTACGTCTACCATCCCTCAATTTAAAGCTATGTCCCCTCGTACTAGCCATCACCATCAGAGGGAAAAGGCACTCGATGTCCATATTATCTAACCCTCTGATTTCCTTAAATGTCACAAATTAAGTCGCCTCTCAACCTTCTACGCTCTAATGGAAACAGACTCAACTTCCGCAGGCTTTCCTCGCAAGACCTACCCTCCACGCCAGGCAACAGCCTAGAAAATCACCTCTGAACCCTTTCCAAAGCATCGACATCCTTCCTATAATGTGGTAATCATAACTGGACAATGTATTCCAAGTGTGGCCGCACCAAAGTTTTGTGCAGCTGCAACATGACCTTGTGGCTCTGAAACTCAATTCTTTCACTAATAGAAGCTAACACACCGCATGCCTTCTTAACAACCCTGTCAACCTGGGTGGCAACTTTCAGGAGTCTACGTACATAGACACCGAGATCTTTCTGCTCATCTGCACTGCCAAGAATCTTACCCTTCGCCCAGGACTCTTTATTTCTGTTGCTCCTTCCAAAGCGAATCACCTCACACTTTTCCACATTAAACTCCGTTTGCCACCTCTGAGCCCAGCTCTGCAACTTATCTATGTTCTGTTGTAACCTACAATATCCTTCAGCACTATCCTCTACCGACCTGAGTGTCATCTGCAAATGTGTTAACGCATTATTCTATGCCTTCATCCAGGGCATTTATAAAAATGACAAACAGCAGTGGATCCAATACAGATCCTTGCGGTGTACCACGAGCAACTAAATTCCAAGATGAACATTTCCCATCGAGTCTCATCCTCTATCTTCCTTCAGATAGCCAATTTCTGATCCAAACCACTAAATCACCCTCAATCCCCTGCCTCCGTATTTTGTGCAATAAGCTATCATGAGGAACCTTATCAAATGTCTTACTGAAATCCATATGCACCACATCCACTGCTTTACCCTCATCCACCTGTTTGGTCACCTTCTCAAAGAACTTAGTAAGGCTTGTGAGGCACGACCTACCCTTCACAAAACCTTGTTGACTGTGCCTAAACAGCTTATTCCTTTCCAGATGATTATAAATCCTATCTCTTACAACCTTTTACAAAACTTTACCCATAACTGAATTAAAGCTCACCGGTCTATAATTACCAGTGTTGTCTCTACTCCCCTTCTTGAATAAGGGAACAATATTTGCTATCCTCCATTCTTCTGGCATTATTCCTGTAGAAAATGATGACATAAAGATCAAAGGCAAAGGTTGTACAATCTCCTGCCTGGGTTCCCAGAGAATCCTAGGATAAATACCATCCGGTCCAGGGGGCTTTTTTATTTTCACACTTTCCAGTATCGCTAACATCTCCTCATTTTCAAGCTCAATGTCATCTAGTCTAGTAGCCGGTATCTCAGTATTCTCCTCGACAACATTGCCTTTTTCCAGTGTGAATACTGATGAAAAATATTCATTTAGTACTTCTCCTATTTCATTGAACTCCACACACTACTTCCCACTACTTTCCTTGGCCTTTATGTTACTCTAGACATTCCCTTACTCTTCAAATACCGTCAGGGTTTTCCTTGATCCAATCTGCCAGAATACTGATGAAAAATATTCATTTAATACTTCTCCTATCTCATTGAACTCCACTACTTCCCACTACTTTCCTTGGCCTTTATGTTACTCTAGACATTCCCTTACTCTTCAAATACCGTCAGGGTTTTCCTTGATCCAATCTGCCAATGATTTCTCATGTCCCCTCCTGGCTCTTCTTTTTTCTCTCTTTAGGACTGAAGTTTGTTCATTGTAAACCTAGTGTTTGTGCAGTCAAGTACTGAACAAGTAATGAATAAGATTTACACGTTGGTGACTTGACTTGCAACCCAGCATCAGCACCCCTCTCTGACATTTTATTACTCGGCCACCGATGACATCCAAACTATTTGATACCCTATTACCTTGAACTGAAGCAACATTTGTACATACGATTCTATCCAACAGGATAAATACCAACCTCACATTTTGTGTGTGTATCATGATATCCAGCTAACATCCTGGCACCTTACCAAATGATGCTGGTCATAGCTGGCACATCCCATTGAACATTTAGGTACTGAGGAGACCTTGAATACTTGCATCCTCAACCCATTCATTACAAATAATTTTCAACATTTACCTTGGTTTTCCGGTACCTTTTGTTTCACAAGAAACCTCAAAGTTTAGTCTCTGCTGCAGATCATTGACATCAAAACATAACATACAAGATAGCGATCAAAGATACATCCACTGGCTGTGGATGAATGAGATAATGGAATAGTACAAAGAACAATACAGTACAGGAACAGACCCTTCAGCCCTCTATGCCTGCGTCGACACATTTTGCCTTCCATCCTGAAACTGCCTTCTCTTACAGGTCAGTAACCCTCTATTGCCTTCCTATTCATGTACTCAGTTTCCTCTTGAATGCTATCACTGTTTCTGCTTACACAGTGCTCCTCTGGCAGCGCGTTCTAGTTAGTCTTCACCCTTTCTGTGAAGCACCTGCCTCTCACATCTCTTTTTAACTGCGCCCCATTGCCCCCACTCCCACCTTCCCCCCTCCCCCCACCCCGCTCCTGGGGGTGATCCCTCCACCCTGGCAAAGCAAATCATACTTTCTACTCTATGTATGCCATTAATAATCTTCTCAACTTCTATCAGATTGCCTGTCACCATTCTGCATTCCAGTGAAAGAAAACCCAGTCTATCCAATTTTTCCTCAGAGCTAAAGTTATCCCATATCAGGCAATATCCTGGTAAACCTTTTCTGTAACACCTCCAAAGAATCCACATCCTTCTGGTGGTGTGGTAACCAGAAATGTACGCACTATTCCAAGTGCGGCCCAAGTAGGGTTCCATAAAGCTGTAGCATAACTTGCTTATCCTTACTCTCAATGCCCCTTTCAATGAAGGCAAGCATGCCATAGACCTTTTTTTAAAAACTACCTTATCTACCTGCCCTGACATCTTTAGTGATGGAGGAGAAAGTGAGGACTGCAGATGCTGGAGATCAGAGCTGAAAATGTGTTGCTGGAAAAGCGCAGCAGGTCAGGCAGCATCCCAGGAGCAGGAGAATCGACGTTTCGGGCCTGAGCCCTTTTTCAGTTACAAAAAATAAAGTCACATGTTATCAAAAGTGAGCTGGCAATATGGATTCCTGAAGAAGGGATCATGCCCGAAACGTCGATTCTCCTGCTCCTTGGATGCTGCCGGACCTCCTGCGCTTTTCCAGGAACACATTTTCAGATCTTTAGTGATGTGTCGATCTGCACACCCACAGTCCTTTTCACAGCAATACTCCTAAGTGTACTGCCATTCACCGTATAATAGTCACCTGAACTTGAGTTTTCAGAATGCATCGCTCACACTTGGGATGAAATTGTATTTACTATCTTCGGCCCATGCATCCAACTGTTTGATATCTTGCTGTATCCTCTGAAAATCCTCTTCACTCTCCACAACTCCAATAACCTTGCTATCATCTGCAAACTTAATAATTAGACCATCTACGCTTTCGTCCGCATCATTTATGTAGGCCATCAATAGCAGATGTGCCAGCACTGATCCCTGTGGAACACCACGGGTCACAATCCTCCATCATTTTGCCGCTACTCTCTGTCTCCTATGACGAAGGTGATTCTGTATCCATCTTGCCAGCTCACCCTTGATAACATGTGACTTCATCTTTTTTTTTACCAGGATACCGGTATTGTCACCATTAATCAAATGACCTACGCGCGTTTATGTAAAATGGGTTCAAATTGTGGGCGGCATGGTGGCACAGTGGTTAGCACTGCTGCCTCACAGCGCCAGAGACCCGGGTTCAATTCCCGCCTCAGGTGACTGACTGTGTGGAGTTTGCACATTCTCCCAGTGTCTGCGTGGGTTTCCTCCGGGTGCTCCGGTTTCCTCCCACAGTCCAAAGATGTGCAGGTCAGGTGAATTGGCCATGCTAAATTGCCCGTAGTGTTAGGTAAGGAGTAAATGTCTGGGTATGGGTGGGTTACGCTTCGGCGGGTCGGTGTGGACTTGTTGGGCCGAAGGGCCTGTTTCCACACTGTAAGTAATCTAATCTAATCTAATCCAGCCATCAGAGTTGCAATTTTGAATCAATAAAAATGACAAGAACGTGTGGCCAGTTGTTTGCCAATGACAAACAAGCAAAATCTCATCTCGACCACTGGTCTGGCATTTGTGACTCCAGACCCACAGACATACAATTGACGCTAAACTGCGAAATAGGAAATAAGTATTGGCGTAACCAGTCATTCCCACAACGACATTTTGCTTAACACTGTGCAGGTTTCAGCAACATCTCTGAGGTCAGACAGGACTGTGATGGCCATTTCTTGAAATGTCTGGGTCAACAGAGGTTCTTTTCCCTTCGTACTTCATTTAGTTTTAGTCAGACTTTTTCGGGATTAACGATTATGATAGGTTCAACGCTTTCTTTTCCTTTGAACATAACTGTTTTGTAACCTAAGGCATCACACACAATTTCCACCACTACTTCGCTATGGTATGTGCTGAAGCATGATTTGCCGATTGACTTTATTCAGACCTGTTCTTATATCCTCTTAGTTGAATTCCTTAAGTTTGTGTTATATCTACTGGTCGTATTCTTCCTGCTATCAAGTGCAACTTTCACGTTGCTGACACTCCCTTCTTCTGAGGCCAAGTTTCCCGTACTCTGTGAGTGTGAATGTGCAGAATGGAAAGTCTGTACAATCCTAGCAAACTATGGGGCTGTTCTCTCATTGGAGAGGGGTGCCTGGTGATGTTTTAAGCTGAGAGTAAGCATTATACCATAAGCCTGGAGAATATCTAACATCCCTTTGAAGAGATTTTCATAAACTGAAGAACTGACGGGACACTTTTGTTTCTGCTTGAAGGTGAACGTTAATCAATTGACCATCGCAACAATTCAATTCACTGATGCCTTATAATCTTCAGGTATCCAGATTTTAATTGTTTTTTTTTAAATCTCGTTTTTTACAGGGAAAGTTTGAACACTTCCAGCATCCCTTCAATGTAAACGAAAGGCCAGTAACTTGCTTCAGTGCTGTATTATTACTGTGTGGACCGACAGTGTGGAGGAGTTGTTGTTGTAGTGTAAGGTGATTTATTGGAAACAGATTACAGTGGAGGTTTCATTGAATAGCAGCTTATTACTTCACACTAGCAATGTCTTCTCAGCTCAAAAAACCTGCAATCTGCCCTGAATTCAGCTTGAAACAGAATATCAGTTTGCTCCATTCTTTCAGGCTTATCCTTAAATAAATGGTCAAGTTGAACATTGGAAAATGATCCAACACTTATTTTCAATTAATGTACATGTACTGCGCTTTTGAAGAACAAATTTTATTCTGATTTCTAGCAACTGCCACCCTCTCCATAAAATGAAGTGATATTCGTACAATACATTATCCAATCTCACAGCAGTTTTGTTTTGCAAATTCAAAAGCATAGGCTCCAGTACCTGTTCATGCCAAGCTTGTCTGTTAACAGCTCAACAAGTTCAAAGAGTCCACCTTAGCTCTCAGGCTTTTATGTCAGGTTTATTAAGGTTAAAACTACAGTTTATGGGTGGCTTGTCTCTGAGGACGAAATGTCTTTCCAACATGTTGGCATCCAAAATGCGGTAAATATGCATTGACTCCAAAATTAATCATCCACACTGTTTTGTTGCTCATTCCAACCTCTTGCACAGCATGCTTTCCTCTCAGTTAAACAGGTTTCAGAACATCCTCAGGATTGCGGCCTGTACTGAATCTAAAAAGTAAAAATGCAAATTGGGTTGAGTTCGATTTAAACGTATTGAATTATCAGAATAAACTGAAACATTGTCTTTTGTCCTGGTGAAGAACGCTCTGTTCTCAACTGATTCCCAAATTCCAGGCTCCTGTGGAGCTGCTATTGATTTTCCTCACTTCAGGCTCCTGTAATTTTATCACTGCAACACCTCAGCCCCTTCACGGTGGATTTCCAGCAATTAATTTTCAAATCAAACAGATAAATTTTAGTTTGCATTAACATCATTTTTCAGAGAAAAAGTATTTCCCCAGTTACTTTGCAAGTCAGGACAATCTCTATCTTTGATTGAAAGTATAACATATTGGATATGCTAAATTACAGATTCATCTCTTGACTGCCTTTCAAAAAGACTGCCATATTCACCGTGAACAATGTTGTCACGACCAGTTGGATCAGGTATAGGTGATCGGTGATTGTTTCATTTTCGCGTTTCGCCCTATCTGGAATGTGTGTTTCATTTAGGACACAGCTGTTAGGTCAGAATTGTGCGATTGATCTTTTCTTAATGTTATTCATTAATGTTCAGGAAACACCATACTTCCTGTTGCCATGCTGTTTTTGTAGCTTTTTGCATTCTGTTTCCAATGTCATAGAGGCGCTGTCTGATAGTCTACAGATTGATTCTTGCACATAAAACGATTTGAGGTTTGGGTGAGATGGTTTATTATCTCTTTGTTGTACTCTTGTGAGCAATGTGTTGTGATGTCTCTGTTCTGCCCCTGGATTAGGATATAGTCAGATTGCAATGCTTAGAATTGGGCGTTTACATGCAGGTTTTAATTCAATTAAAATAACAACAATCTTCATTTCATTTCATTTTGTCAGTACATGTGAATGTCGTCGGCTACGCTGTCACCTCTTATTCTTTGCATTATATAATCCTTCTCTTATAACTGTCGTCCACGTGGCGCAAAAATGCACACTGCGGATTTATGAACAGAGATAAATAATTTTAATTCAGTAACAGTCAAGTAGCGGCGATATTTCTCCAAGTCCGATTGATGCATGGAGTGATGGAGAAACGTGAACTTTGGGGATTTTTTTAGCAATCTACAAGTTGTCTTTTCTTGTTAGTAGAATTCACAACTTTTGGAACATGCAATCAATCGAACTTCGGTGTGTTACTGTCATGCACGTTATTGTGGTTAGTATATCGTACACCAGTGAAGAATTAAGTGGTAAATAATATAGGGAGCGGACAAATGTACAAGCATCCTGGATTTGAACTCAATCTATTCAATATTTCGGTTGGTGAGAATGTAGTCCAGCGTGCTGTGCAGATATTCGTAACCGGGGAAAGCATTCAGACGGTTTGAGAATACTCAACAGAGAAACATATGGTTAAAGGATGCGAGAATCGTGGCCATTTAGTGGAAAACGCATTTATGCATTTTAGCATTACTGTGGTAGGTTGGAACATATTTCTGAATTAGCAAATGCTGTAGGAACATTGCATTTTTTGTAAAAGACACCAGAGGTCAGGAACGACAATTCGGAGCAGAAGGACAATAGTTGTGTCAGGCAGCATGTCATAAATAAACAAGCATGTTGAAACAAAACCGTGCTGCTTAATGTGGAATTTCGAAGGTTATGGAATGAGTTGTTGAGTATTTCACGTTATGGAAATAATACACGGAGAAACAATATTTTTATTTTTACATCAATGTTCCAACTCGCCGTGGCCACTGAAGTAGCATTGTTCAGCCCCAGGATATCTGCTACAAAGGTTTCAAGGGTTGCATGTAAATAAGAACATCACCACTGAATGGCCCACGCTAAATCTTTGGGAATAGTCTGACTTGGAGATGAAATAATCAATCATCAGCGTGCCTGAAGAACGATTAGTGCTGAATTGTATATTCATATTCTACAACAACCAGAAAGCCTTTAAACCCTTCATTGACTGTCTGTCAAAAGCAATCACTTATTATAATCCCATATATCAACACTTGGGCCAGTCTCTTATATTTCTTGCTATCGCAATTTTACCTATAAACCCTTGTTAAATCGTACAAGTGCCTACCCCTCGGTCACCATTACAGGCAGTGAATTTAAGATTCCCACCAATATGTGATTTCATTTCCCTCGCATGCTGTCGACATCTTCTGATGATAACTTAAATCTTTGCATTTTGGACATTTATTACTATATAAAATAAACATTTTCTTACTATCAACCCTGCGTAAGCTCTTCATAATGTTATATATCTTAGTCATGTAGTCACGGTACCCTGTCACCACCACCCTCACTCATCCTCCGAAGTTTTCTGTGCTCCATGGATAGCAACTCTATCCAATCTCCTTTCATAAATAAAACTATTCAGCTCAGGAGATATCCTGGCAAAAATCTTCTATGCTCCTCTCCAGAACAATCCCGTTCCACCGATAATGTTGATTACAGAACAGCAAACACTACACAAACTGTTTCTAAACTACGTTTTCTACTGTGGCAGCAAAAACTGCCTTAGCAAATAAACAAAAGTATCCAATACGCATCCTTAATCATTTTATCCACCTGCCCTGCTAATCTGAGGTAGTCATGCATGTCCAGATCCCTCTGATTATTGGTGTGTTCCATGGTCCAGCTATTTATCACATAATCCCTGAACTTGCTTCATCTGCTGCAGGGAGTCATCTCACAACAATTTGTATTCACGTCCATTTTCCACTGATCAGCCCATCTGACCAGCCCATCGATATCCTTCTGTAGTCTAAGGCTAACCTACTCTCTACTTACCACCCAACAACTTTCTTTTCATTCACAAATTTAACGATCAATCTTCCTTTATTCAACTGTAATTAATTTATACATTCCACAAACAGAAATGGGCATAACACTGATCCCTGGGGTATGTCATGACAACGGGATTTCAGTCCCCAAAACAACCCTTGACCATTACCCTCCTGCTACTCAACGATTTTTGGATCCAATTTTCTAAACTTCCTTGAATCCTAGTGGCTCTTCCCATCCGTATTAGACTCCCAGGCTGTAACTTTGCCAAAGATGTTTCTGAAGTTCAAATAGACCCCGCCAAATGCATTATCTTCATGGAAACACTTGGTTAACTAGTCGAAAAAAAAATGACATTGGTCAGGAATGACATACCCTTCGTAAAATAATGCCGACTGTACTTGCTTAGCCCCTGCCTCTCCAAGTGCAGATTAATTCTGTCTGTCAGAAATACACGAAATAGCTTCCAACCACTGTGGTTCAACTGACTGGCTTGTAGTTTATCTGGTTTATCTGTTTCCTCCGCTTGAATAACAATACTAAGTTGGCTGTCCTCGAGAACTGTGGCATCTGTCTTGTGGCCAGAGAGGTAATGAAAACTATTGCCAGACCCTTGCTACTTTCTCCCTTGCTCACTGAACATTTCATCCAATTATGCAGATAAGTATTGTTATGGACCAAGCAGTCCCCCTTAAAACATTTCAAGAAAGTAGCCCAGAGCATAACTTTGCTCGTTGTTAAGCAGGTATAACACAGATATTTCAGGAAGGATGCATTTGGTCAAACCACGCAGTTTTGAACAAACCAGAATTTATTTACAAGATTAGCAAATGAAACACAAACAAAAGACAACAGAAAACCGAATACCAACCTATCCAAAACCCCAAGAAATTACAACAGATAAGTGCTGCTGTTCCCAATACATACAACAATCCCCATAAATCCCACTTGGCACAAAAGATAAAATCAAACACAAGGGGCAAAGGGGAAATGGAGGAGATAGAGAGGAGGATTAACCTGGAAATGCTGCTTTGGGTCTAACAGCTTTTATGATTGCCTGACTGCTTTCACTGAATAGCGAGACCAGACTAAATCAGAGAAACACTGAGCTGGGAGAGCTGGCCAACCCGTCTGTTAATTATAATAAAATGGCCTTAACACCCTTCAAAATACACTTTTCAGAGTTTGTGTCTTTTATGACCTCTGGGGAAAAAAGGACTTTATAACCTTGTAAAGGAGCATCATCATCACAATAGGTTTTTATGCCTTCTCAACCACTCACAACCTTCTCTCTGTCCATGCTACTTCATTTTAGTACATCACAGTCATTCGACCTGATTTCTATCCCCACATCATCACTATTAGTAGTGAACATAGACGCAAAATATTCTTTAGAACTCTAAATATGTCCCATGGTTTCACACACAAATGTTGCTGTCCTTACTCTTTGTGTCATTAGCCTTTTATCTTGAATGTACTTGCTAAACAAATTTAGCATTTTCCTGTATTTTAACCAAATTAATCTTCATGCCCTTTCTTTGCTGTCCTAATTTCCTTTTTAAGTTTCTCCTTGCTCATTCTGTACTCCTATAGGTCCTCTGCTGTTTTAAACGCTCAGTATCTGCCATGTCTGCTTTTTCTTTTCTTACAACTTGTACATGATTTGATGTCAGGTATCATAGATTTTGTTCTTCCCAAATTTTGACGTTATTCGAACATATCTCTATATTCTCCCTATTTCCTTCTCAAATGCATTCCACTGCTGTGGAAGTGATAGGCCTTAAAATATCTACTCACAGTACTCTCTGGTCACAATATACCTGATCTCCTTAAAATCGGTTTTAAACCTTTGCGATTTACAAAATAATTGGTGTTAGAAAGGGTTCTGAGCAAGAAGGAGGTTCATGTGATATAGGGATTCAAGTAAATTTGTTTATGAAGAGTTTGTGAGTTGCAGAAATGCAAGTGTTTGCGAATACCTGCAGAATGAGATATATTTTGTCAACATGTGAAAAACATGGTTTATGATCATTACAGAAGAAGACATTCGCAATAGCAATGCAACTTCGTGTGAATTTCGATAATTAATTTTGACATTGAAAGCAGGTTGGTTCGTGTTTAACCAACTGAAAACATCGTGTACTGGAGTTAGAAATGAGTAACAAAAAAGACTATATTATTCCAGCAAATTTCAAATAGTAATGAGTAGCATTGCCATATTGGAACCTGAAAATCATTCTTTTTTGGAAAACAATACTCATTTGCTTTGTTTCTGAGGTAATGTGAATCAGATTATACGAAATTAGAGAAAAAAGCATGAAAGATATTTTGGTACCAAAAGCTAGAGTGGCAGGAGTGCTCAGTGCTTGGCACTGCTGCCGCACAGCATCAAGGACCTGAGTTCGATTCCAGTCTTGGGTTGCTGTCTGTGTGGAGATTGCACATACTCCCCGTGTCTGCGTGGGTTTCCTCTGGTTGCACGACTTTCCTTCGACAGTTCAGAAGATGTGCAGCTTCGGTAAATTAGCTAAGATAAATTGCCCATAGTGTTCAGGGATGTGCAGGTTAGGTGCATCAGTCAGGGTGAATGTCGGGGAGTGGGTCTGGGTGGGTTACTGTTTGAAGGGTCGGTGTGGAACTGTTGGGTGAAGGACCTGTTTCCACACTGTAGGGATTCTATGAAACAAAGGACAAACTGCGAATGAAATGCAATTGTTTTCAGATGTTAGGCGTACTAAAAGGAAGTGAAAACTACTCACACATGAAGGTTATAGCATTCAGACAGGCATTCAGTATTAAATCAATATCATAGAAGTAATATTATGTCATGGAATTATCCTAATGTTAATTATATCTTTAACATTTTTATATTGCTGTCCTAATAACTTAGTTGAAATGGTGTGGTAAGCAAAACATTTGCATAGATAATAACTTCACTTGGACCTGTAGATTGTAAATATTTTGGAAAGGATGCAAGCATATTAACATGCAGCAATCCATCTGACAGAACACATTTTCATTTTTGCCACTAACAATAGAATGCTGGAACCAGTGAGGTTTTTTTATTGTGGTCGAGACAGTCATTTAAAAGGAATATATTTCTATTTAAATTCATGCAATTGCTCTTAAAATACATAATGTATCTGTTATTTCAGTAAAGCATTTGATAAGGTTCCCAACGGTAGGCTATTGCAGAAAATACGGAGGCATGGCAGTTAAGTGGTTTGGATCAGAAATTGGCTAGCTTAAAGAAGGCAGAGGGTGGTGGTCGATTGGAAATGTTCGTCCTGGTGTTCCGTGACTAATGGTATCGCAAAGAACTGATTTGAGGCCTCTGCTGTTTTTTTTTAAATGACCTGGAAGAGGACGTAGAAGCATGCATTAATAAATTTTCAGATGACACTAATGTCGGTGGAGTTGTGAACAATGCTGAAGGATTTTGCAGGTTACAGAGGGACATAGATAAGCTGCAGAGCTGGACTGAGAGGACTTTAATGCAGAAAAGTTTGAGGTGATTCAGATTGTTGGGAGTAAAAGGAATATAGAGTACTGGGCTAATAGTAAGATTCTTGGTTGTATGGATGAGCAGAGAGGTCTAGGTGTCCATGTGCATTGATCACTGAAAATTGCCATCCAGGTTAATGGGGTTGTTAAGAAGGTAGATGGTTTGTTAGCTTTTACTGGGAGAGGGATTGCATTTCCGAGCCATGAGGCCATGTTGTACCTGTACAAAACCATAGTGTGGCCACACATGGAGTATTGTCTACAGTTTTGGTCATCGCACTATAGGAAGGATGTGGAAGCATTGGAACAGGTGCTTAGATGATTTACCATGATGATACCTGGTATTGAGAGAAGACCTTATGAGGAAAAGATGAAGGACTTGAGGCTGCTTTCATTAGAGAAAAGGTTACAAGGTGACTTAGTAGAGACATACAAGATTTCAGATGATTAGATAGGGTGGGCAGTGAGAGTCTTTTCCCTTGGACGGTGATGGCTAGAAGGAGGGGGACATGGCTTCAAATTGAGGAGTGGTAGATATAGATTTCAGAAGTAGTTTCTTTAGTCACACAGTAGTCAGGGCGTGGAGTGACCTCTAGCAGAGACTCACCAAGTTTAAGGGTTAAATGATCATTGGATAAATATATGCATGGTAATAGAGGAGTGTCAGTTAGGTGGGCTTCAGATTGGTTTTACAAGTCGGTGCAACATTGAGATCCAAAAGGTCTGAACTGCCTTGTTCGATGTTCGATTTACTTCTTCCAATCAAGTGTAAATTCAAAGATTTATTTGTATTGATGCTTTTAACATTTAATCTAACCCATTTACGGATTGTTCATTTGTCAAGAACAGGATATGAAATAATGTCACATATAGGGATAATTAAGCAATTGACAGATATGAATAATTTAAACCCATCAGTTTCATTCAAAATCCTGGAGACTAAATGGGTCCAACCAGCATTCTCCCAAAGTGCTTCGGGTTATGTTCAAATCCCGATGGAGGGGAGCACACACAAGAAAGCACATATATTGAAGGAGAATTTGCCAAAAAAGGCAGCCTTACAAAAAAAAGTTGTTACTTCAGGAATGGGAAAAATTATGATTGCACACTTTTCAGAAGAACAGTTTACGTGTTGTAACGCAGACACACATAATCAAGGTCGTTTTTCTGAATAGAAAAACAAGTTCTAAATGTTTTTCTGGACCAGACCAAACCCACTTCAAATACATCAAATGGATAGGCTCGACCCCAACTTTTGATGGTTAGTGCAGGGTGCAGTGTTTCAAATGTAATTCGCTTGGTTTCACTATTCAGCTTCAAGAAAAACACACTTTATTCTTACCCTATAGTTAAAATAAAATCAAAGGAAAGAAGAATGGGAAAACTTAACTGAATAATAGAGTATTTAACCCGAAACATCAATTGTCTCAATGTAGTAACATTCCATAAACATACCCTTGGCAAAGACCAATTCGGTAAAATGGATTCTCTTGCATACAGTTCTGGCAGCAGAACGAGACTCCAAACCTGTATCTGCAACAGACAGGAATAACAACTGCCATATCAAGCGACAAGACCAGAGCAACTGCACAAAGCTGAAGTAAAATCATTGATTCATGGGATCCTGACTCCATCCATTGACTGACCTTCCAAAAATAAACCCAACGCCTCACAAGTTGTTTTCTTGGAAGCATGGAAGCATGACATTCCAAGGAAACCCAAACATATAAATAGAAAGCAAGATACACCAGCAGTGCTTCGTCCAGAGGTTCACTGAAAAAGTTAGATGAAAGTGAGGACTGCAGATGCTGGAGAGCAGAGTCCAGATTAGAGTGGGGCTGGAAAAGCACAGCAGGTCAGGCAGCATCCGAGGAGCGGAAAATCAACGTTTCAGGCAAAAGAACTTCATCAGGAACGAGCTGATGAAGGGCTTTTGGCCAAAACATTGATTTTCCTGCTCTTCAGATGCTGCCTGACCTGCTGTGCGTTTCCAGCATCACTGAAGATGTTGTCTAGTATGGTGACAAAACATTTGAAAATGAACCTACCAACTCAGTGAGCAAACCTACATCCACAAGTTGTTTACTTTATTACTTTGGAGGAGACAGGTCTATACATATCACTCAAAACAGAGAAAAAAAAATCCAGCACATCTCTTAAAGCCGTCACATCCCCTGCCCACCTTCAAAACAATGAAATATGAACATTCTAATGTGGCCATATTTTTAAAGACGTTCAGTCTTATGTTAATAGCACACTACAATATATATGTTATACTGACTGTAAGCATGCATACATTCCATTTTCCAGTTCATTTTAATTCGTTTCTTCCACCAATGAGCATCTTCATCTTTCTTCATCACTGAAATGGCACCATTGCGATGATTATGTTCTCTCATTGTAGCGTGTGTATAATTTTCAAATTAAATGGCTGGAACAAAATAAAACATCATATAAACAGTCTAGTATTTTGGTCTCTATTTTTTCCAAAAACTTTAAGAGTTTACGATTAGTGTATACAATTGTCTCAGATACATTACTGGCAACATGAATGTTATAATGTTTGAACATTAACACTAAACTCAAGTCTCCTTCTCAACGTGCAATATTTCTGTTAATTAATAATAAGTCTGGAAAAATCCCAAAAGGCATTTCTTCCTTCTTGTTGTCTTCTTGCAAGAGTAAAGCACCAACACACGCTTCTGTCACAGCGATGGCCATTTTGAATTGCTTTGCATAATTATTTGTGGCCAACACTGGGGCAATTATTAACACAGCTTGCAGGTTGTCAGATGCCTGCTGACACTACTCCATCTACTGGAATTTTCTGCACTTCCTCCAAAGGCGGTGAGTGGAGAAACCACACTGCTAAAATTTGGTGTGAATATCTCATAAAACCAACTCAGTGCAAGGAGTGATAGCACCTCACTCTTCGCTGATTAGAATATAAAACAGATAATGGTACAGGAGAAAGTGAGGACTGCAGATGCTGGAGATCAGAGCTGAAAATGTATTGCTGGAAAAGTGCAGCAGGTCAGGCAGCATCCAAAAAGCAGGAAGATCGACGTTTCGGGCATGAGCCCTGAAGAAGGGCTCATGCCCGAAACGTCGATTCTCCTGCTCCTTGGATGCTGCCTGACCTGCTGCACTTTTCCAGCAATACATTTTCAGCAGATAATGGTACAGCACCGGAAAAGGGCCTTTGGCCCATGATGTTGTGCTAAACATGAGGCCAAATTAAACTAATCCCTTTTACGTGCTCTTTGTCCATATCTATCCATTCCTCACAGATTCATGTGAGATGTTAAAAGCCTCTTAGACGCCAATATCGTATCGGTCTCCACTACCATTCCTGACGCGTTCCAACACTCTTACACCTTATTTTGTAAAAATGGTGGCTACCTCATGTCTGCTTTGAACTTTCCTCCTGTCTCCTCAATTGCATGCTCCTTAGTAATAGACATTTCAACTCTGGGAAAAGAAAACTTTCTGACCATCATGTGCTAATCAAAAGCCTTGAAAATGCATCTATCGTATCTCTACATCCTCTGCAGTCCTGGCAACGTGTTCTAGACTCCCACCACTCACAATGTAAAAATGTTGACCCTCACGTCTCCTTTGACCTTTTGTGCTGTCACTTCAAATGCTTTCTCCCCAGCATTCGACATTTCAACTCTGGGGAAAATATTCTGACCGTCAACTCTGCCTGTGCATCTCATAATTTTATCGATCTTTATCAAATCTAACCTCAGTTTGTGCCACTCTGTTGAAAAGAATCTGAGTATTTTCTAGTCTTTCCTTATCACTCATTAACTAATCCACATTTTAGCAAAATTATTCTGCACCATCCTCTCCAAAGACTAGGCGATCTTTCTGTTGTGACACGAGGTAAATCCATCACTCCCCCACGCAAATTTAAACCAACCATACAGAAAAGATTCACCCGTGTTGTAATGTATGAAACTTCAAGAGGCAAAGAACTATCCCAAAAGTCATGATTTAAAGTGAAAGTTAACAACTTTTTTTTTAATGTCTAACAGCGAATAATTAAGTAACAACTATTGACAACTCATTTATCTAAACCTATCTTGATTTGGGATACTTTGATTAGGGATAGTCAATACGGTTTTGTGAAGGGTAGGTCGTGCCTAACTAACTTTATTGAAAAGTTGACAAAACACGTGGATGAAGTTAAAGTGGTTGCTGTGGTATATATGGACTTCAGTATGGTGTTTAATAAGTTTCCACACAGTCGGCTATTGCGCAAAATGTGGAGTTTCGGGATTGAAGAGGATTTAGCAGTATGGAACAGAAATTAGCTAACCGAAAGAAGACAGAAGGTGGTGGTTGATGGGAAATGTTTATCCTGGAGCTCAGTTACCAGTGGTGTGCTGCAAGGACCTGTTTTCAGGTCACTGCTGTTTGTCAGTTTTATAAATGATCTGGACGTGTGCATAGAAGGATGGGTTAGTAATTTTGAGGATGGCACTAAGGTAGGCAGAGTTCTGCATAGTGCCAAAGGATGTTGTGGGTTACAGGGAAATAGATAAGATGCAGAGCTGGGCTGAGAGGTGGCAAATGGAGTTTAACATAGAACATAGAACATAGAAAAGTACAGCACAGAACAGACCCTTCGGCCCATGATGTTGTGCCTTTTTAACCCAGGGTAGTTCACTTTGGAAGAAATAACAGGAATGCAAAGTACTGGGCTAATGGTAAAATTCTTGACAGTGTAGATGAACAGAGAGATCGTGGTGTCCTGGTGCAGATATTCCTGAAAGTTGCTCCCCAGATTAATAGGGTTGTTAAGAAGGCATATGGTGTGTTGGCGTTTCTTGTTCGAGGGGTTGAGGTTCGGAGCCATGTTTCAGCTGTACAAGACATTGGTAAGGCTGCACCTGGAGTATTGCTTATTGTTCTGGTCACCGCATTATAGGAAGGATGTGGAAGCCTTGGAAAGATTTCAGAGGAGCCTTACTCGGATGTTGCCTGGTATAGAAGGAAGATCTTATGAGGAAAGGTTGAGGAAACCCAGGTTGTTTTCATTGGAGTGAAGAAGGCTGTGAGGTGATGTTATCAAGACGTATAAGATAATCAGAGGGTTAATAGGGTGGACAGTGAAAGCATTTCTCCTCGTATGGTGATGGCTAACACTAGGGGATATCGCTTAAAATTGAGGAGTGATAGATTTAGGACAAACATGGGGGTAGTTTCTTCACTCAGAGTGGGGTGTAGAACGGCCTGCCTGCAATGGTAGTAGACTCGCCAAAGTTAAGGACATTTAAGTGGACATTGGACCTACACATGGATAATATTGGAACGGTGTAGGTTAGATGGGCATCGGATTATTTTCACAGGTCGGCGCAATATCGAGGGCCGAAAGGCCTGTACTGCGCTGTAATGTTCTATGTTTTATGTTCTATCATTTATTTTCTCCTCTGCAATCCTCGTCCGACAAATCCCCAATTAAGATTTACAGATAAAATACAAATTTCAAAACCAGCCAGCTGTGGAATCTTCTCTTTGTATTTTCCTCTGCAAATTTGCTCTCCAGGTCTGTGTCCATGTTTTTTTCTCTGTGCAAACTCCTTCTCCAGACAGATACCACTCAGAGAGTTCGCACTAGCAAACTACATCTGTTGGTCTTCTGGCAGTTCTCCCACAACGGTTCAATTTTTCCCAGTTTCATTGGTTTTTCTATTGTCAAAGTACTAAATTCAAGATTGATTGGATTTTGGTTTCTTGGAGCACAATTTAAACTGATTGGACGAATTTTAACTTGTTTTTGTCTCATAGCAACCCAGCCAGTGCTACCTGGTCTGACCAAATGTTGCATTGTTACCTTGTTCCGGATCTCTGTGCCTCTAAGTACTTGCTAGCTTCCAACACTCTTAAAGGTACAGCATCCCTCACACCTTCATAACTCATCGCCCCTTAAGAAAAATTGAACATCATAATGAAAACATGGCTTCATGCTTTTCTATGCTTTAAACACATTAATAACATGCAGATAACTGTAATCTAAGTTCACCTTAACTTCTTCCCATGTGTGTGTAGGACTCTGGATAAATACAAATCTCATTGAAACATTATCAGTTAAATCTGCAATACAAACCTGTGATTACATTCTTACGACCCAAAACATGAATGAATTTTCAATTAAAAGTCTGTAAGACTCCAATGAAATAGTCTCACATTCTCATCTTCAAAGCACTCTTAGAATGTAAGAGGATTATTATCCATGTACACTATCGTCTCTGACACAATGTTCGTGACATACACATTAAAATGTTGTAAGGCTGATACCAGACTTAATGGTTCTTTTTTGATCATGGAGTATTTCCTCTGCTGGATATTGAGTTTCTTTGAAAAGTAACCAACTGGCAGTTCAATCACATTCTCATCTTCCTGGAGCAGAACAACTCCAGCTACTATATCATGAGCATCAATGGTAACTTTAAAAAGTTTTGAAAAGTTTGGTGCAGCTAAAACTGGTTTGGTGGTTATTATTGGTTACACGTGTTCAAATGCCTCCTGGCATTGTTCTATCGACTGAAACTTTGTGTTCTTCTTCAGCAAATCAGGTAACAGTACCACTACACTGCTGAAGTTTGGAACAAAGGTCCGATAGAATCCATTGAGTCCTAAGAATTGAAGCACCTCTTTCTTCAAGAATGGTCATGGAAATTCCTCGACTGCCTTGGTCTTTGCGTTCCATGCGTTTAAACTTCCATGATTGATGTTATTCTATTTTTCCTCTATTTTTCCTCTGTTCACATCCAAATCATTATGTACGTGACAAATAGCAGTGTGTCCAGCACTATCCTTGTGGCACATCATTCCAATCTGAGCCATCCATCTCCACCCTCTGCCTCCTATGTTTGAACCACTCCCGTATCTAAATATATTCGAAGTGATCTAACCTTGTGTTGTTGTCAACCAGATTAAACCTCCACAACATATTAGGCTAAGCTCTCACTTATTCTTGTTGTAAAGGTAAGTGTATGGCATTGTGTTTCAGATGCAATTCGGTTGCTCAAATTACCAGGCTTGAAAGCAAACATGCTTTGTTCATACAATATAACTAAAATACAAACAAAACATAATGAAAATAAAATAACTGGCTTAACTGTGCCTCTATCGAAATGTTCAAGTATCACATTAATTAATATTAATTAATTAATTAAGTTTCATTTCTGCTCGTGTATCTCATGGATTTAGGGCTAATTTAAGATTAGGAAGGTATTTTTCTGAAAATGTCTTGCTTCTTGTTGCTCATACAATAATTTTAAATTAATATGTCGAGCATTACGAAAGGCTGAGAAGATAACCAAAAGTGATTATGTGTCAAAAATGATTAGGTTGTCAACAAAATTAATTAATTTGTCAAACACAGGCTTGACAAAGTCATTTTCAGTAAAATAGATTGTGTGATGTGCAAGTCGAGCAGCAAGATGAGAACCCCACATTTTAGCTGTAACAGAGAAAGGAGTCAGAACCTCCACACCCAGCTTCATGGTCCCAGCATCTGTGACTGATGGCAAAAACTAAAATACTACTACCATTTCAGGCTGCTTATATTGTTTCAAATGAAAGGAAGACATCACAACCTGTTTACTTCATTGTCAGTGGATCAGTCTACGCAATACCTCCATCTTAAACTTTTTACTCAAAAGACCCAGGGAAAAATACAGCTCCTAAAGCCATAACATCATCACCAAAGTATGGACAGGAATGTTTGATTAGCAAAGAAAAAAAGATTATGTTCATGTGGTCCAGCAGCGTAAACTGGCTATTTGATTGGAAGGAATGGCCAATAGTTAAGGGAAGATATTTAAAAGACATTTGGACAAATACATGGATAGGAAAGATTGACAACACTATGGGCCAATTGCAGGCAAATCAGTTTTGTATTGATGGACATTTTCGTCGACATTGACCAGATTGGGCCAAAGGGCCTGTCTCCGCGTTGTAGGACTCCAGGGCTCTAAGATTCCAAGGCAGGAGAATGGGATTTAACAACATATCAGCCATGACTGGACGGTAGAGATTACTCAAATGGGCTGAAAGTTTCATTTCTGCTCTTGTATCTCATGGTTTTAGGGCTAATTTAAGATTAGGAAGATATTTTTCTGAAAATCTCTTGCTTCTTGTTCATACAATAATTTTAAATTGATATGTCGAGCATTACGAAAGGCTGAGAAGATAACCAAAAGTGGTTATGTGTTATAAAATGATTAGGTTGTCAACAAAATATAGATGATGTTTCTACATATTTTCTGAAGACGCAAAGGAAAGAGTGCAAAAAAGTTCATTAAGTAATTACTGAAATACTAAACGTCATCTATTAACGTTAATTGAACGCCTAAGATTATTTTCCCTTGGCTATAGACTTTTAAGACGATGTTTCTTCCAATTATTCAAACGTTTCGGATTCTGGGCACAGCAGATATTGAGAAAGTGGTAATTGGCAGCAATCTTAGGAAGACAAGGACACAAATATTATGCAACTCGAAAATAAGCAATAGAATCGCGAGCTCACAAAAAGTCTTATTTTGAGCATCTTATCTTAATCTTAAAGATCTGAAATTTGCTGCCTGAGAATGTGATGTGTGTGTGTTACATGACGAATAGCAATTAGATTAGATTAGATTAGATTACTTTGATTCATTTAGATTAAATTACTTACAGTGTGGAAACAGGCCCTTCGGCCCAACAAGTCCACACCGACCCGCCGAAGTGCAACCCACCCATACCCCTACATTTACCCTTCACCTAACACTACGGGCAATTTAGCACGGCCAGTTCACCTGACTTGCACATCTTTGGATTTTGGGAGGAAACCGAAGGAAGCCCATGCAGACACGGGGAGAATGTGCAAACTCCACACAGTCAGTCGCCTGAGGCGGGAATTGAACCCGGGTCTCTGGCGCTGTGAGGCAGCAGTGCGAACCACTTGATTACATCAAAAGAAAAAGAAAAAGAAATTGTGGTGTTCTGCAGTCAAACGGTGAAGTGTTCCTTCTGATCACCGATACAGGACAATTCGTGAAAGTCAACCTCTGCCATAGTCATGCTATTGATTTTTTAAAATGATTTCTTGTTTTGATAGAATTCTGTGCTGTATTTCAACTTGAGGGCAATGGTTTTGTAGACACATCCAGCAAACGAATGAAAAACAGAAGCCCTAATACCAATTTTAGTATGTATTGATCTAGTATTATAATCGCAAAATTTATAAACCTCAATACAGTCACCCCTCACCCTCCAATGAAAAATATCCCAGCCTATTTTTATAACTCCAACTCTCCCCTCCCAGCAACATACTTTTTTTTGTACCCTCTACAGTTACATAATATTCTTTTAAATGATATGGTGCTGCTAATCAATGATATCCTCCTCTCTGATCTGAATATTTAGACAAATCCTTATCACTTAACACCGAATTGCCTTCAGTGTGCAACTATTTACTTTTAAACAATGTGCAATTTTACAATCATCTATGCTAGGGAACTGGTCTCTGTGGGCAGACCAATAAACTAAGTCCTGATAGGACAGGATAAGCTAAAGTCTCGATTGGAGTGGTGCTGGAAAAGCACAGCAGGTCAGGCAGCATCTGAGGAGCAGGAAAATCGACGTTTCGGGCAAAACCCCTGCATCAGGAATACAGGCAGAGTGCCTGAAGGGTGGAGAGATAAAGGATACAAACTGTACATTTTAAGTTGAATGTTGGGAATGAGTCAAAATGTATATCTGCACTTCACTGAACAATTGTCATTTATCATAAACAATACTAATACAGATAAAAGAATAAGAATTTTCAACCTTTACAAAATATTTAGCTAGAAATCAGTAATAGAAGATGAGGTGTTCTTCCTCCAGGCGTCGGGTGGTGAGGGAGTGGTGATGACGGAGGCCCAGGACCTGTATGTCTTCGGCAGAGTGTGAAAGGGAGTTGAAAAGTTGGACCACAGGGCGGTGGAGTTGATTGGTGCTGTTGTCTCGGAGAAATTCCCTAAAGCACTCTGCTAGGAGACATCCGCTCTCCCCAATGTAGATGAGATAAGACCGCATCAGGAGCAATGGATAAAATAAATAATATTGGTGCATGTGCAGGTAAAACTTTGATGGATGTGGAAGGCTCCTTTGGGGCCTTGGATGGAGGTGAGGGTGAAGTGTGGGCGCAGGTTTTGCAATTCCTGTGGTAACAGGGGAGGGTGCCAGGAAGGGAAGGTTGGTTGTTCGTGGTGTGGACCTGACAGGTAGTCATGGAGGGATCGGTCTTTGCTGAAAGTGGAAATGGATGGGGAGGGAAATATATCCCTGGTGGTGGGGTCTGTTTGGAGAAATGTTATTGGATGGATCTGGTCCTCCTGGGAGCAGATACAGCGGAGGTGGAGGAATTGGGAATATGGGATGGCATTTTTGGAGGAGGTAGGGTGGGAAGAGTTGCAATCCAGGTAGCTGTGTAATTCGGTGGGTTTGTAAAACATGTCAGCGTCAAGTCGGTCGTCATTAATGGAGATGGAGAGGTCCTGGAAGGGGAGGGAGGTGTCAGAGATGGTCCAGGTGAATTTTAGGTCGGGGTGAAATGTGTTGGTGAAGTTGATGAATTGCTCAACCTCCTCACGGGAGGGCGAGGTGGCGCCACGTGGTTTATGAGGTGACGACTGCATTCACCCATTGTACTCTTTGCTACCTTCCCCCTTCCTCATCTCTGTCCTATCATGCCCATTCACCCATTGTATTCTATGCTACTTTCTCCCCACCCACATCCACCTCTCATTTATCTCTCCATGCTGCAGGCACCCGGCCTCTATTCCTGATGAAAAGCTTTTGCCCGAAATGTCGATTTTCTTGCTCCTCGGATGCTACCTGACCTGCTGTGCTTTTCCAGCACTACTCTAATCTAGACTCTAGTTTCCAGCATCTGCACTACTTATTTTTAACAGGATGAGCCAAAATCCTCATGTTCTTCAAAACTCAAGCAGGTAGGTTCCTCACCTACTGAAACAATTTCGCCACAGAACCAATGTATTCAGTTTTTCAGTGGTGACTTGACACCCAGTTCGAACATGATGGGTCGGATCAGGTTTGTTTTTGTGGACTGCCAATCTCTGTGGGAAGTGTTGACATAATCCTGTGGTGTTATACCAAATGAAAAATATCGTAAACTGTTGCAACAATGTGCCTTTCTGTATTTCATACTCCAGCCAATATGAGCATGGCTGATGATCCAACTCAGTACTCTCTTCCAGCTTTTTTGCTTTCTCTCCACAGATGCTATCCGACTGCTAAGTTTCTTTTTCTAGGAATTTCTGGAGTTTTTATTTTCTTATTTCAGGCACCCACAATTCTTCTGGTTTTGTACCCTGTTCCGGTTTTCTACTATATTTTGTATTTGAACGTTTAGACTAAAGAAATACGCCTAATTCCTTCATGAAAACATTCCATGGATTTGATTCAACGGCTTTCTGTGGCAGAAAATGTCCCAACCTCACATCTACCTGCGTAAATGAATTCATTCCGATCTCCATTAGTAGGTGGCTGGTCTGTGTTCTTTAACTATGACCCTTTGTTCCAGACTCCTTGATCAGCAGCGAAATCCTTCCACATAAACCGTGACTATTCCTACTAGAATTTTAAATGTTGTATGCTTCTATGAGATCATCCTTATTGTTAGAAAACGACAGTAAATATAGACAAAAAGTATCGTGTCTCTCTTCACACATCAGTCCTGCAATTCCAGGAACTGGATTTATAAATCTTCACAGCACCCTTCTATGGTCTGAACCTACTTCCTCAAATAAGCTCACCAACACTGCACAGTCATAGTTCAGCTGGAGTGTCATTCAGCCCCCCACACCCACACCCCTTAATTCTTACACGGAATTCCAAGGGTGCCATTTCATTTTTCTCAAATTGTCGACATTCTGCTCAGACATGGCAAATGATTTGGCAAATACACGCTTACCGGCTGTAAGATCTATATTCCCTTGTCACATTTCATTTGCCCCCAATATTGCCACAAACCGGGAAATGTGGCTTTTCTTTAATCACTAGATATGAGAAAGTGAGGACTGCAGATGCTGAAGAGACAGAGTCAAACAGTGTGCCACTGGAAAAAGCATAGCAGGTCAGGCATCATCTGGGGAACAAGGAAGTCGATGTAATGGGCATGAACCCTTCATTAGAAATGTGGAGGGGGAAAGGGGCTGAGAAATAAATAGGGGTGAAGTTGGGACTGGGGGAGGGTATGTTGGATGGCGATAGGTCGGTGCAGGTCGGGGGTGATTGTCATACCAACCTATCCCAATCACCTCTAACCTGCATCCACCTGTCACCATCCACTTATCTTCGCCCAGCATCTCCCCATTCCACTATTCATCTCTCATCCCTCTCCCCCCTTCACATTCCTGATGAAGGGCTTTTGCCCTAAATGTCAATTCTGCTCGTCGGGTGCTGTCTTACGTGTTGAGAATTTTTCAGATAAATAATTTTGGTCGTTTCCGTGCCATTTACCATTACTTATCATAGACTTGCCTTTATTTAATCAAGAGACTTGACAATTTCGATGTGATACATATTTTCACGACCACTCCTTCTTTTACATTTTCAAAGTAATTCTATTTGTGTCATCAGACATGAACTAATTTTTATAAATTCTCCTTTGAGCTAACTGATCTGCTGACCGTTATTTCAAATCGGTGGCGATTCTATTACAACAAACTTTTAAAAACACAATGCACGTATGGGGTGAAATCCTCCAGTCTAAGGGTACACCCTCTTATCAAATGCAATCAACAATTAGTCAGATGATGGACTCCGATATATAATGTCTGGGATATAGATTGCATCTGCGATGTGATAAAGATGGAAACAAGACTGAAAAGGTGGGAGAAGTTCAGTTTTCCTCAAACGAATTCAATTTGCTTTCATTTATCAAATTAATATTCTAAACAATCAGTCAAACACTCCAAATTCGGCTCTGACCTTATCCATCAACTAAATCTTACCACGAAGTCCCAGATAGTTTGAAGGTTTGCAAAACATGCGTCATCCAAGCCTTCATACTCTCCCCTCTATATTCACAACAAATCTTCAGCCCCTCAAGCGATACATTCTCCTATTTTATGACTTCTTCTATAACCCACCCAGGCTAGCCATCTGAAAATTTCCCAAATAGCTGCATCGATTACATTTTATCGTCTTCCTCCCCAGTCTCTAAATTAATATAACCACAATTTTCTGGACAAATGTGTCTGTTTGGTTGGCACCCAGGTGTAAGCTCACACATTTCTTCGGCCCACCATAAACCATCATGGCATTGTGAAATTCCTAAAAATAATTGCACTTTCATATAATATCTCCGTCGTCATGCCCTCTCTGCTGGGAAACAAATAATCATTTTAGTGAGGTTTAACATGTCTCTTCATATTCGTGTACACTTTAAACAAACTTTTGCCGTAATTCTAAACTTTCAAGCAAAACAGTCATAGCCTGGACAACATTTTCAGATGTCTCAAAATTACTTTTGCTCCAAAAGGACATCCTGCTAACAAAAAACAAACCACTGTATTCACCCGGTATAATTCTTCATTTGTACAGTATGGTGATCTGCACCACATGACCTAAAGTGGCCTATTTTAAATAATGTTCTCCAGATGAACTGGGTTTGATTCTTTTCCTAATACTTCTTTTTCTTGTTTATGATGGATAATCACTGAACGATTTATTTAAGACATTATTAGGAGTGAGTAAAACAAAATTCGAGGTTGAGTGGATTGAAATGTTTCATCCACATCGTTACATTACCTGTCCTTTTTGGGCACCCTAAAACCATCAAAGTTCAGGGAATATGTACGCTATTGACAGCAAGTCATCTATTCTCTTCCTCCAATACCTAAACTGTGAAGAAATTCTCCTTCCAGTGTAGCACATCCGAGAAAATATACGATACAGTGAAAGCATGATCTTCCTTGTTCTGATTCGATGCTTCTGTTTCTCTGCCTGCATTAGTGTGAGGTGGCATGGACGGGCTTTTGTGTCAGACTATATTGTTGTCCTTCCTATTTATATTTTATATGTTATCGCATATATTATCACACACACTTATCTGCTTCTCACTGAATAACTGGTCTTTTTTTATTCAGTTGGCAGATGTCTCACATTCTCTGCTAGTCTCGTGTTGAGTCTTCTATGTGGCTTACTTTAATATCATCCGACTCTCCATTGCCTCCCTCTCCTTCTGATTAATTTTCCATAGCTTTTTTTTAACACTGACATCTTTCGTTCTTACTCAAGACAATAAATATCTTTGTGCTCCTCATGCCTCGATGGCACTATGGGCCAGTTTCTGTGGTTGCCATCTCTCTCTTTCTCTCTCTCCTCTCTCTTTTTCCAACAGTACTTGGAAACTTTATCAATTGTGATGCAATTGAAAGCATCTGAAAATATCTGGTGAACAGACCTTGTGAATCAACAACTCCCAGAAAGCAAAAAGCATTCATTCTCACTCCTACTTATTCCCATTGTCTGTCCATGACTCCACTTTTACAGGTGTGTTGTGCATTCTGTGTATGTATGTGAGTAAGGCAGCATTGATGAGGGGATCAGAGATTCAAGTAGAAAAAAAATGTGACAACCGTTTCGAAAATCCTTATCTATTTGCTGGATATTTTTTATTGCTCGTAAATAATAAATGTTTTTAACAATTACATCTTGTTTACTATTTTATGTTAACCCAGGGTTTTAACGTGTGGTGAAGCAAAAAATGTTGCCTACTTTGTTAAAATCTTCATCTTTTCGATATTTGCGTTACTATATATGGTGTTACCACAGAGAGACGTGGTACACCCAATTCCATTTCTTTGTTATTGAAATTGCCCTTTTTTGGTGAAAGGTTTGGATCAACACTACAGTCCATTCATTCCTCAAAGTCATGACAATAGTGTTCTGTCGCAGAAAAGTATGCATTCATTACATGACCCCATCAGGCTTTCAGATAAAGATGCTCAGAAAACATTATGACATGGGCACATTAAATAGGTCGGCACAAGTAAAATAGGAGGTGATAACGACAGTCTTATCATTAGGCTAATAGTTGAACGACCAGGTAATGCACTGCAGGCATAGTTGGAATCCTGCCATGGCAGATGGTGGTATTTCAATTCAACAAAAATCTGGAATTAAAGGTCGAAACGTAACCATGAAGCAATTGTCGATTATTGAAAATACACATTGGTTCAATCATGTACTTTAGGGGGTGAAATCTGCATCCTTGCTTGATCTGGCCCACGTTTCACTCCAGACACACTACAAAGTGGTTGGCTCTTAACTGGGGATGGGCAATGTTTGCTGGCCCAGCCCATAAATGAATGAAAAAAAAAGCAAATAATATGCACATTGTATCTCCTTCTCACTACCAGTCGAATATTCCTGTGGTTTTTAAAGTCTAATTTGATTACAGAGTAATGGTTTCCAGGCTCTGTCTTGTGAAACTGCAATAGCGTTAGAATGCATTTCAGAGAATGCAGAGTAAGTTTCATCCATTGTATTTTGCCTTGAAACACATAAATGGCAATAAATTCTAGATTACATATGACTGGAGGTCTCTCTGGATACAACCATAACCATAACAATTTCAGCGTGAAACCTCAATAAAACAGAGTGCTGATGTTTCTGTCTTATTCCTGACTTGTGGTCTTACTGACTGTTTCTGAGCTTCGATGCATTTTCCACTTGTCCCACTTTCAGCAGTTTCTTCATCCTGTCCTACCCCAAAATCGTTGTCCACATGCAAAGTAATTGTGGAGCATATCAAATGATGGACACATAAAGACATAACAATGTTCAGTAAGATACACTTTATTTCTAAGCACAGCACTTTAACTAAAGTTCACTAACACAGTGTTAAAGTTTAGCTTTAAAAATATAAGGTCAGATTTTTGTTCCTAGATGTTGGAGAGTTTGGTTTATGCGATTCTGCTGCTGGACCCATCATCCTCACGGATTACAACACAACAGCCCAAAGTGGCAGAGTTCATAAGAGGTATACCTGTCATTGATGAAACAATCACCATCACGACACACTCCTTTTCCAATTAGCAAGCATAAAGCTGTAGTTAGAACGAAATAATGAATTAATAGGCTGCACTGCACCCATTAAAGGGGCAATAATCAAGCTCTGGTCATCAATGTCACATTAAACAGTGTGTTGCCCTTTAATGAATTTTTAATGAACTCCAAATCTCTCCCTGCCCACCCGATCTCTGTATAGGCTCACTCACTTCGTGAAAGCTCCACCCAAATGCATTACCTCAGAAGGAAAGTGAAAGAAAGATGACATTTCCGAAAATTATACCAAATTATTGCCGTCACCAGAACTATATGGAGAGCTTCAGAGTCAGTGAACGGTCACATGAAGTTTCAGAACTGATTTGGAAATCACTGCAGCCACTCTGCTTAATGCTTCACTAACAGCTGAATGTTTCAGAAAGAAAAGATGTGCCGGTTATTTTGATCTTGAGATTGATTCGCATCATCACCCATAAATTGATAACTGAAACAGACAGACCCTGACAAAGTTAGACTGGACCATTTTCCCGCTAGTGACACCCACATCTCACTAGAAGTTGATATCGTAATCATATTCGAAGAAACGAAAACTACCTTGAGTATTTCACGAATCAGCATGGGAGCTCAGCAGTGTGCACTCGCTGCACAGTGCTAGGGACCTGGATTCAATACTAGCCTTGGGCGATTGTCTGTATGGAGTTTGCACATCCTCTCACTGTCTGAGCGGGTTTCCGCTGTGTGCGTTGGTTTCCTCCCACAGTCCAAAGCTAAGCAGGTTTGATGAATTGACTATGCGAAAATGCCCGTCGAGCTCAAGATGTATTATTCATGGGGAATGTAGGGGAATGGGTCTGTGCGAGATACACTTTGGAGGCTCGGTGTGGACTTCTTGAGCCAAAATGGCCGGTTTCCACACTGCAGCGATACTATGCTCAGTTGCTTGAAAGTTAGAACCCTGCCGGGAACCTAATGCATTGAATTCTCTCATTCTCCCTTCCAGTTAACGACTGAGAGACTAGATAGCAACTCTATTTTTCAAGGGTTAAAACAATTCTATTCTGTCCTCTCATTTAGCTGGCCGTCATAAAGTCATAGAGCTCAAAAACAGACCTTGTGTCCAACTCGTCCTTCCGGGCCAAGCTTCCCACATCAAATTAGTCCTACATGCCTGCGTTTGGCCGATATCCCTCTAAAGTTTTCCTGTTTAAAGGTATTTAAATCTTGAAACTGTGCATGAATCTATCACTTTTTCTGGCAGTTCATTCCACCCTCGCTGTGTGAACAATTTGCTGCTCGGGCCTCTTATAAATTGTTTTCTTCTCAACTTAAGTTTTGAGTTTTGAATTCCCCCACCCAAGAGAAAATACCTTTGTTATTCAAAGTATTTATGCTCCTCATGATTTTATAAATCTCTATGACGTTGCCCTTGAAGCCCCTCACCAATGAAACCATATCCCTTCGAACTCAACCCCTCCAAATCCGGCTACATCCTGGTAATATTTTTTTCTGAAACATCTTCAGTTTAGGTAAACAGTCGTGAGTTTCCATTTTTATTCGTGGGCACTATTTATGAAGTCTCCAGTGGATCATTTTCTTTCCAAGTAAAATCAGCTAATTTAGGACCACTCAATAATTAGTGCATATTTGTGACTTATTTTCAGAAGTTCACAGCTCCTATCCTCTCAATGTTCAGGGTTCGTAAAATGTTAAATTTCTTTATCTTTCCATGGCTGGTGGCTGAATCGCTGATTATTTACAGTGGTTTATGACATTGTTTTAGATTAACTCTGATATCCCAGAATAAATTATAGAATGTGGGTTGAATTAGAATCGGTCAACTTCTGCAAGATTCCCCGAAATAAGAAAATTAATCAGAGCGTTCGATTAAAGGAAAAACCGTAGCTAATGACGAACATGAGCACGGTAGCTTAAAGTGGAAGCCATTTATACACTTGTACCTAAAGTATCGGCCCTGTCTTCTGAAGGCAGTCTGTTGACGGATTGAGTCATCACAGAGATGCACAGAACTGAAAACAGCACGTTCCTTATCATCCACAGATTGGTCAGAGTCATGATCAGAAATATTTTAAATGCAGACTCGGCAAAGTTGTTGCACTTACTTTCACCACGAGTATATGTGATACTGCTGTCACAAAATAAACGGAGGAGTTGGTGTTCTGGTTCAGGTGGTTATTTCACACGCTTTTGTTTTGTTCCCCCAACTTTTTGGAATGCAACCGAGCTCCCTCCAGTAGGTTCGCAACGTTACACATTAATTTTTTAAAATAGACTTCATCCATCTCTACAAAACGATATATGCTGGAACTACATGATGCTGTTGATGTCTGCAGCGAGCTTTCAGAAACAGAAGAAAAAGGCGTTGCAACACTTAAGCTCACTAAAGTGAATTAACCTTTATATAATGTTTATAACCAAGCTGACACCCCCTATTCTCTTTCTCTCTCTCTCTCTCTCTCTCTCTCTGTCTATGATTTGAAGATGCCAGTGTTGGACTGGGGTATACAAAGTTAAAAAATCACACACCACCAGGTTATAGTCCAACAGGTTTAATGTGGAGGTTTAATCTCTCTCTCTCTATCACGTGCAACCATACCCAGACGCACACACACTGATGCCCACTCAATCTGTCGTTCCGACATTTAAGCTTATGGGGTGAATTGGTTTTTGCAGATTTACATCTAAATGCATGAATCCATGTTAAACACTGTAAAACTATACAGAATATTTGTCTGTCTGACATCACATTGGGACGCAGACAGACCTCACATCTATTGTTTAAAAAGCTGGGCTATCTTGAGAATGTAATTTAAAAGAAGTTCTGGAATTTACATATCAAAGAACAGAAAAAGCATACCCTATTTTAAAATATGAAAGTTTTAATCTGAGATTGTTTACTGTATCATACCTTCATGACACTGGATTCCTTTGACTATAAATTCTGTGAATATGATCTTAACCACCGCTCCAAAAGCTAGTGCTTCCAAATAAACCTGTTGGACTATAACCTGGTGCTGTGTGATTTTTAATAATGTTTATATACATAGTCTTGTGCAGGAGGCAGATCTTCAAAAATCGGTTTGCTAGTTTACAAAACAACGTTTATCAAGAACAACAGCCGTTGGAATGAGATGCAGAATCCTCATGGAAAATATGCTGTTCTCACAAATATGCAAGAAAAATATCTCTTGACTTCCACTTAACCTGAAACCCAACATAATACCAAGAAACCTACAACTCCCAAGATATCTTACAAACTCTGGAATGCAGAAGGCGGTCTCCAAGCCAGGCTGATACCAATCTCTCTGACATGAACCAGGACACCACACCTAACCTCCAAGAGCTAATTCAGTATAAATACACTGAAGCTACAACACCAGAGTCTGATTCCCGACTCTGCTGGGAGTATTATTTTTGTCATTACCATTAAAGTTTTTGGGGGCGCTTTTCTCATTGGACCCTATCCATTATGTGCAAACTAAAGTATCCACAAAATATCTGACATTGCATTTGTTTGTGCCTCCAACTTCGAAAATTTGCCAGTTCCTTTGAAACAGCTATAATTTGATTTGCTTCTCAATTCCATTGCTTAAGTTGAACATGCATGGCTAATAGAGACCCCTCTTCCTTCAATGGATAACAAAATTCAAGATATCAATAACAGTGCTACTTCATGTTTGCAAGGTCGAGTTTTATCTTTGCTGAATATGAAAATCAGTCCATTGTCTGGTGGCAATCTGCATACTCCATATGCTCAAGTAATTTCCCTTTCTGACAGCACTTCCAAACACTTCTGTAAACGTTAATCTGGGATTATAAATATTGCGCTGTTCTATGCTGCGGAACCAAACTTTAAATAAAGACTATATTCAGTGTTAAAGTTTTATCTCGCATTACCAAAATCTCCCATCACTGGGAAATTGAATCCTAAGCTTCTAGGAACAATAATATATTACCATACACGTCATTTATCTGTTAAGAGATGAGAATTCATGAAAACTTCAGGAATGAACATTGCACGATTGAACTGGAGAAAAATTAGTTTCCTTCAGAGATTAAATGTACATTATAGAGAACGGCATTTCATCTTAAGGGACAGATTTAACTGATCGGGTATTCTTAAATATACTCCTGGGATGTGGACTTTGCTCGTTGGTCAGATCATTTTGCCCGACCCCACTCCTTCTTGAATAGATGGTTGTCAACTGTATTGTTGAACCGCTGCTGTGTGGGTGTTGTATGTTCACCTACAATTCCCTTAGGAAGGGAATTCCAGGATTTTGACTCAGCAACAGCGAAGGAATTGTAAATTAATTCCATGTCAGTAAAGTGAGTAACTTGGAAGAGAATTTGCAGTTGTTGGAGTTCCCTTCTGTCTGCAGTCCTGTCCTTGTAGCTGGAAGGGTTTCGTGGGTTTTGAAGGTGCCGCCCAAGAATCTTCAGTAAAAATATGCATTACATATTGTAGATAGTGCTTACTACGCTACTGAGTGTCAATAGTGGAGAAAGTGGGTATTTGCAAATGTGGTACCAATCAATCAAGCAGGCTGCTTTGTTCTAGATGGTGTCAAACTTCTTGAGTATTGTTGTGCTTGCACATATCCAGGCAAATGAGGACTATTTCATTACACTCCTGATTTGTTCCCTTGTGGATGAGAGAAGGCTTTATGGATCGTGCACGTGAGTTACACACCAAGTTACTCTCCCTAGCCTCTGACCTGTTATTGTAGGAATTATGTTTATATGGTGAGTCCAACTGAGATTTTGGCGAGCGGGTAGGTGGAGATGAACCCAGACAAAGACAATAATGTGAAAGATGTGGGTTAACAAGACGATAACGAGGAGCTATCCAGGACTGGCAACATGCTGAGGAAGAGGTAGGCAATTCAGAGTGAGAAAATGGCCAAACTTTGCTGAATGCAACCAATTCATTGAGACATTAAGTTGTAGGATTACGTGGGAATGGGTGACCATGCTAAAACAGAATATATCATAAGAGGGGTGGGGAAAAAAGCATTTGGAAGTAGAGAATCAGACACTAAACTTGTTGAACATGATTTCGACTGCAAGAGATTGCAGAGAAAAATGCGATTTATTTTCCAAGCTTGTTCTGTAGTTCCTGGAAATCGACAAAAGCAACGTTGTCATGGGAATGTGGCATTTGTTGATGCGGTATGCAGATAGAAGCTCGGGTCATTATTGTGATCAAGTGTCCTGCAAAGTGGTCATCGAGCCAGCATTTCATCTCCCCAGTATAGACGGGACCACACTGTAAACAGGTAATTAATGTTGAGTGAAATACAAGCCTGGGACCTTGGATGGTGAGGATGGAGGAGGTAAATGGCCAGGCAGTACAGCGTCTGTAAATGCAGGAGAAGGTGGCATTAATTGGAAGATGTCAGGAATGGACAAAAGATGTATCCCAGAGAGAAGTGACCTCAGGCAATGTTGCCAAGAGAGGGAAATCAAATATGTGTCTGGTTGTGGCAGTCCATTGGAGGTGACAGAAATGGTAGATCAAAGTCCGTTGCATGTTGAGTTTGGTAGCTGATGCACAGAGGTACACTCTCTTGGTTATCGATTGAGGACAGAAGTATGAAAGTTGGGTTGAACAAGGTTAAGGGGCATGCCAACTACTGAAAAGGGGAATCCTTGGTTGCAGACAAAGGTGGATATTTCCGTGACCTTCCTGTGGGAGGAAGCATCGTTGGACCAAATGCAACAGAGACAGAAACACTAGGAGAATAGGATTAGGTTCTTACGGATGAGCAGAAACGTGGTCTATATAAGTGCAAATATTGGGTTTTTACTGGTATGGTCATGCAAAAGCATCCATCAAATCATGCTTAGGTCATATTGTTTCTTCATTACGGCACAGTGGCTTAGTGAGCCCGGCACAATGGCTCAGTAGTTAGCACTGCCATCCCATGGTGCCAGGGAACTGGGTTCGATTCTAGCCTCAGGTGACTATCAGTGTGACGTTTTACAAGTTCACCTTGTGCGAGGGTTTCCTCCAATTGATCCCGTTTCCTCCCACAGTCCAAAGATGTGCAGGTAGGGGGAATTTGCCAATCTAAGTTGCCATGGTGTTCAGGGATGTGTTGGTTAGGTGCATTAGTAAGGGGAACTGTAGTTTAATAAGTAGTGGAATGGGGGTCTGGGTGGGATACTCTTTGAGAGTCAGTGTGGATATGTTGGGCCAAACTGATCTGTGACCATACTGTAGGGATTCTATAAATACTGGACAGGATGAAAAATACTTTATGGAGTAGCGTTTTTGTTTTACATTACGAAACCTTCAGCATTTATGGAACATGAGACAACTGTGGAAAAGTATGCTGTCCCAATAGGAGAACATCCAAAGGGCTTCTTCAAAATAATGAATCGTTCAGACTTCACCAAAACTGAATTGTTCGGAAAACTCAACAGATCTGGAAGTATCTGTGGGGAGAAATCAGACTTAATCTTTCGGGCCCAGTGACTCTTTACCAGAACTCTTTCCTTTTGATATATTAGACAGGGAGAGTTGAAAGAAAATGTCAGCACGCCCTTTAGAACATAATGATTTAACATTGTAGGCAATCAAATCAGAGGCGACTTTGCTGATGTTATATTATGTATCTACAGACACTTATTAATAGGGCAATGGAAGCATCTTTGTTCAGAAGACTCCAGAGAGTATATTGGAAGGTAGTGCATACTTAGTCACGAAAGATTGGAATTATTAAATATTGGTGATACTGGAATCTGAAGCACCGTAGATCTGTTTAGTTTCTCCAGTCATTTCTATTTTTGTGTCTGTGTAGCGTTGACTAGGTCGAGCAAAGAAGTGAATCAGGATTTTCTTTCTCTCTCTCTCTGCATTTCAGTTTAACCCAATCAGTAAATTGAATTCTTTCTCAATACTGCTCATGACGGCCAGGGCATAATTAGTTGACGTTAGAAATAAAGTGCATGCAGGCTGTTCTCCTCAAACCTACAATATTGGTGTTGAGTATATCGAGGTCACTGATAGTGAGTTTTCTCCATTAGTCCTGCAATTTTGGCGTCACGTTGGTATTTTTTTCCCTTGCAGTCATCCCTGCATTCCATCTAGAAATAAAGACAATACAAGGCTTTTCCCACTTCAATTGCATTTACTTTCAATGGGCTGAGTTCTGAGGCACAAAATCTCCTTCTGTGATGCGATTCACGCGTGTCGAGTTCTTAGATATCACTGTAGGTCTTGACCTCAACCAACTTCAAGTCTCTCCATAACCTGAAGTGGGATGCCTGCAAAACACTTGCTTTCTCGAAATTACAACGTTCTTTGTTTGCTTGTCTTAAAATCTAAAATGCAAATTCCAGTTGCTCTTAGTCTTTCGGTTTTATCTATGTTGGTCTGTAAACAGTTCAACAATCATAAATTGTTGAACTTATTTCTTTTGCTGTCCACATCAGCCCTACTTTATATTAAATCCACAGCACACAATGAACTTTCTCTGAGAATTTAATGTCTGTCTAACAGATCGCAGTCACTGATTAGCTAGATATTCAGCGTGCCTTCAGATTTATTAATCAACCTCTACTTTTCTTTATTCAATAGCCGGTACACTATGTCCTCCTCTCTGTTTAGCAAGATACTCGATATGGTCTGCCGTGAATCTACAATGCAGCAATAGGCATTAATCTAAGTTTACCTTAAATGAACTGAAATGTTTGACCAATGTGAACAATTTGTCTTTTGCTTGGTGAAGTAAACACAAAAAGAACTCCTTCTTCCGTGAATTCACAAACTGCAGTCTCTCACTGAACTATGCCAGACTTCGAGCTATTTCTAAACAGAAGACAGTTGATTGGAGAGACTGATGAAAGAGTCACTGGACGCGAACCAGAACTCTGCTTCCTTCCTCGCGACAATGCCAGACTAACTCGGTTTCTCATATACTTTTTGTTTTTGTTTCAGATTTCCAGCATCTTCAGTTCGTTGTTTCATTCTTCTCCCTTCTGCCTCCGAGATTAGTTTAAGTGTAATTTTGTAATATAGCAGTCAATGAAATTTGATATGTTCCACTTCATAATGGTCTCTTTCTTGACAGAAATAACTTTTTTTCCAAAGATTTGTTCCCAAATAAACTGATCCTTGTCTTGCACGTGAAATTGCAGATTGTAGTACACAAATACTTCTATTCTCGTTGTTCTGATAGGGAATACACGTCACTAGTTGCCCTTGTCGGAGCCCTGGCAAACCTTCATAATGCACCATAGAGATTTTGCGCACTGATCCCTTTGTGCAGGGTTGATTGTCAGAATGACTAATTCCGGGGCTGCAGAATATGCTGACCAAGGGAACTGCTGAAATAAAGCCTGGATGCGCTGAAGAAGCTCATTTGGTCTGGCCGCATTTGTTGGATGTGAGAAACAAATTAAATGTTTCAAGTCTAAAATAATTTTTCTTTTGGTTGTCGATGATATTTTTCAATATCATTGGAGTTGCACTCAATCAGACTAACGTGACATACAAATTCTGACATACAAAAACTTTTGACATACAAATTCGAAAATTCTGGTGCTGGAAAAGCACATCCGGTCACGCAGCATCTGAGGAGCATGAGAGTCGAATTTTCGAGCACCTGTTGCACACATTGCAATAGAAACGAGGTCTTTATGGAATTAGCAGCACAGTTGTGCAACACGTAAGTGCCAACCTGTGATCCCATCTCTATCTGCAATGCTTATTTTGCTATTTGACGTATGTTTCATGGTCATGGGTCACCTAACGAAGTCAATATTAGAATATGAGATCATCTCTTTACAATGTGACATATTCTTACAACCGAGTCTGACATTAAATTCAGTAACTGCTGACCAAAGTTTAAATGTCCATTTCCCCAGCCTGGACATTTATGAGAAATGATCCATGTTATTGTCACAATACCCAGTTTGGCACTGAAAAAACTTGTGACCGAAACTAGTTGTAAAAATAGCTGTTTTAAGTCTGACATTAAAAACTCTCCTTGCAACACGCTAGAGTGATTAATGAGTGTTGCACACTTAATACATAGCCTGACACCCTCTAAAAATCGAAAACGCTCTCTTCAAGTCTTAATTCTGTTGTTGAACCTGCTGTTGAGCCCCACTCTGACCTCGTTATTTCCGTGCAGAGATCTACACACAGAAAGAGTAGCATCAATTGTCCAATAATTTTAAGTCATGATAATTGACTGGAATGTGTCGGCAATTTAATTGCCTGAAATCATACACATGTAAGTACTTACTTAAAGCAGTAAATGTTCCCAATTCCAGTGAACAACCCCAATCTTACTTTAAATCTTAACCGTTTACCACTAGTGAAAATATGTAGATTTTAGTTTCCTGACTGCAGACAGTAGCTCCAAAGTTCACTTGATACCTTTCTGATTCTTTTTAAATTTTGTTACACTTTATTACATTTTAACCATCAGAGAATGCAAATTATGTCGGGGAAAATGAAGTAATGCAAGTTTAAGCATAAAGGAAAGATTTATTGGTGTGAACGTTGATGGAAAATAAAACATATCAGTGCATTAATAAAGCCTCTGGCAAAACAGAAGCAGGTCCCAATGCACTTTCATGGCGCTGAATTGTTCTTAAAGTGCAGTCACTGTTATACTTTAAGGATACAAACTGAACACAAGACACTTTTCTCAAATTGCAATATGAAAACTATGAGCAATCATGATTTAATTAAATTTCTGACAGATGAAGAACCAACAACACACGGAGCTAAGATTCACCTCCGTGACTGTATACCACGTCAAGGAAGATTCATTTTGCACAAAAAGAAACCAGAAGAGGGATTTGGAATCACATCTGAAAGTTTTCCACATCCAAAATGTAAAACAGCCAAATAATTAGCTTTATGGTTTTTGCAGTCAGGTTATGGAAAATATTTTCAACCCATGCAATCTTCCTCCGGGAGTTGGGTTACTTTACAGTGCGACAAAATAAAATAATTTACAGTCTGTCAATGAAGGAAAAATAAATGAATAACAAAAATATGGATTTTCCCATCAAGGCTGCTACACAGTTCATCTGCAACTAGTCCTATCTCATTGGGGTGCTCCATTATTCACATTTCTGTCTTACTCCATTATGTACAATTTCAGCCATGCTCCAACTGTGAACCCCTCCGCATTAGTTCATTATTTAGCAATTTCCCTACTCCATTATTCAGCCCCCTGCACAGAGCATTTCTTAACTCCGACAACCCTGTCAGAAACTTTCGAATTTGCAGTACATGCCATTGATTTTTTTTTTGTTCACAAAAGAGTTGTTGGGTTCTGAGAATCAATATATGCACGGATGTTGAAAGAGAAACCCCCCAAAAAAGCTTGTAAAATAAAAGTTCTTACGTGTGAACTTCGGCTGCCTTCATTGTCAAAGTTTTGCCCCACTGTCCAAATGTCTGACTACGTTCATTAACAAATTTTCGCTGAAGAAGGTGATAAATGGATCCTTTCTATTCTGTAATTTTATATGAGAGAGATGACAACACACATCGAGAGTCTATTGAAAATGTAACAAACTGTTTAAAACTATCGCTGCTGCCGTTCACTTAACAAATCTGTTTTGACATACAGTATTTCACTGACATGTGCTCAACTTTCATCGCTGTGTTCTTCATCAAGTACGTTTCCTCTGAAACATTCGTCCTAAATGTTTTTAAATCCGTCAAGGAATACAAAACACTGGAATCTAGTACTTTTTTTAAAATTAAAAGCCATATCAGTGAAACTATCGGCTTTTAACTACCGGGTGACAGTGGCCTGAAATTAAATAAAACTAAGAACTGAAGATGTTGAAGGTCTGAAGCAAAAGCAGAGATTGCTGGTGAAACACAACAGGTTTAGCAGCATCTGCAGACAGAAATTAGAGTTAATGTTTTGGTCCAAGTGCCCATATTCGGAACACTGTTGTAAATTATTTTCAGAACGGTAATGCCAGCAATATTCAGAACACTGTTGGAACCATCAGTCAGAACACTGTTCAGAGCAACAAAACATGTGCATTGCTGAAGAATGACTCCCTACCCCTCCCTCTCACGTTCTCCCCACTCCCTCTCCAAAACCACAACCTAGATTCTGCAGACTAAATGGCTAACTAATCACGTCGAAGTCAGCAAATGGGACGTTATTTTTGGTGTCTTTGATTTCCATTCATTTAGTTAAATAAAACAAATGTAACTGATTATTTTGTTTCTGCAGTTGGAATCGTTCGCCTGAATGCATCAACATATATTCACCACTTTATATATATTATTATATATAAATTGCTTAAAATATATTTACTCATTTCCTTAACCCATCGATGTTCGGTTACTACCAGTGCACATGGCTAAAGTGATCACTGCTATGTATATACTTAAATATCAGAGATTGTTTTATTATATCGAACGGAATCGACACTCGAACCATAACAGACGGGTCAGTTGTGGATGAGGGCAGCTTGACAGTTAAAGGACAGTTTAGATTGAAGTTGTGCGTGATCATGAGAGGACGCTTTGTAAGGAGTAAAATAATATTTGGGAGAAAGGAATAGCCAATCCAGCCTTCTCTTCCTTTCAACTAGCTCATTCGTCTTGTGATCATGACTTTAACTTCAGTTTCTTCTCTGTCTTTCTGAACCGTGGAATCCGTCATGGATCACGAAAAGTAAACTTAGCTATGATGAAATAAATTCGCAAGTTCCTCTGCACAGATGAGTAATTGTGACGTCCAATAAAATTTTCACAACGACAGAAAACATCCTCTTAGCAAATGCATTGTCAATACCACTTAGAATATTACAGCTTCATCAAGTTCATCTCTCATTTGAAAATATAATAAGTGTTAATTATTCTGGCCAAGATTTCTTTTGTGAAGAATCCATCCTCTGTGGATTCAATCATGTGAATGTTCAAATGACTGCCTCCAACTCAAGTATTTCTGATCCACACTAAGGAGAACAACAGTAATGTAACAGTCAAACACTTATCCAAGGAATGCTCTGTGAAGTGATGTCAAGATATTCATGCATTTAATGCCATCTTCCTTCCGGTTAAGTGCAAGACGCATTTCTATTCCTGACTGGTTATGCACTTGCATGCACCTGTGAGCAGGCAGCCAGCAGCAGACATAAGTACGGCACTGGCTTGGGTAAGGGCTACAATCAAGCATGCTGGGACCTGTCGTCAAACTAGCTTACTAATAATACAGCCAGGACACGCTAAAACCTACCCTTGAAGCTGTAACTTGCGTTTTAGTGTCTTAACCAAATAAGGCAGGTTTTATCGTCGTCTGCTCGATATGCTGGCACTGCTGTTACCTGGTATGGAGCAGGAATGTGGTTTGGGTAACATTATCTTTGTGATTCAAACGCAAGGACATCAAAATGGATCTGGAATAGCTCTCTTCAATGTGCATTTGTATCATTTTCTATTTTTCTTTGTCCAAAGTCATCGCCCTTGCATTTGTTTCTACATTCTGTCGAATCTGACATGTTGCTCACATGTTTCTTTTTTATACTTTTATTTTGTCGTTCTCAACATGTGATATCCAACATATATTTAGAGTGGGAACGTTTTAGATACAACGATCTATAACACATTATCTAAGTCATTCATGTGAAAATCTTAGCCCTGACATTGACACTGCGCTGGTCCTGGAGTTACCGTTTGCAAATTCGAATACTGTATATACGTCACAGCCCTGCACTTCCTTTTAATTGATATGTCATGGTCATTATTTAAAATCAGCATAGTTGATCTCTTAAAGTATCTTGTCATAATTGATGCAGCGACCTCAAGACTGCTTTGTTGGGATGCAGGACAACTATTATGGTTACTTTAGCAGTCCTGTCTGACCAGGAGGAGGCTCAGTCATTTCAACAGACTTCTACCACTACCTTGTGTGACCCATTACTAAGCCAGTTTCTGATCCATCTCGCCATTTCCCTCAATTCAATTTGCTTTAACTTTTGAATCACATTCCCATGTGAGATCTTGTCAAAAACGTTGCTAAAATCTGTGTAAGCTCCATTAACAGAATCTCCTGCATCCGCACACTTGATCACATGTAGTGTACCTGGACTTTCAGAAAGCTTTTGGTAAAGTCCCACACAGGAGGTTAGTGAGTAAAATTAGCGTGCATAGTATTGGGGGCAAAGTACTAGATTGGATTGAAAATTGGTCGGCTAATAGGAAACAAAGGGTAGTGATAAACGGCTCCATTTTGGAATGGCAGGCAGTGACCAGTGGGGTACCGCAGGGATCCGTGCTGGGACCACAGCTCTTTACAATATATGTTAATGATATAGAAGATGGTATCAGCAATAACATTAGCAAATTTGCTGATGATACAAAGCTGGGTGGCAGGGTGAAAAGTGATGAGGATGTTAGGAGATTACAGGGTGACCTAGACAGGTTAGGTGAGTGGGCAGATGCATGGCAGATGCAGTTTAATATGGATAAATGTATGGTTATCCACTTTGATGGCAAGAACAGGAAGGCAGATTACTACCTCAATGGAATAAATTTAATTCCTGGAATGGCAGGATTACCGTACACTGAAAGACTGAAGCGACTGGGCTTGTATACCCTTGAGTTTCGAAGATTGAGAGGGGATCTGATTGAGACGTATAAGATTATGAAAGGATTGGACACTCTGGCAGCAGGAAACATGTTTCCGGTGATGGGTGAGTGCCGAACCAGAGGACACAGCTTGAAAATACGGGGTAGACCATTTAGGATAGAGCTCGGGAGAAACTTCTTCACCCAGAGAGTGGTGGCTGTGTGGAATGCTCTGCCACAGGGGGCAGTGGAGGCCCACTCTCTGGATTCATTTAAGAAGGAATTGGATAGAGCTCTCAAAGATAGTGGAATCAAGGGTTATGGAGATAAGGCAGGAACAGGATACTGATTAGGAATGATCAGCCATGATTATATTGAATGGCGGTGCAGGCTCGAAGGAATACTCCTGCACCTATTGTCTATTGTCTATTGTCTATTGTCTATTTTCAAAACATTCTAAAAAGTTGGCTAGCCATGACCTCTCACTGACAAAGCCATGCTGACTATCCCTAATTATCACATGCCTTTGCAAGCGGACTGTTAATTTCGCATCTGCCCAATTTTCTCCAATCATTTCCCTAGCATTGATGTGAGACTCACTGGTCGGAAATTTCCAGATTCATCTCTACCACCTTTCTTAAATAGTGGAGCCATATTTGTCGTAATCCAGTCATCCAGTCATCTGGCTCCAGTGGCCAGAGGATTTAATCATTTGTGTCAGAGTCACTGCCGTTTCCGACTCTTCTCCCACAGCAGGCTGGGCTGAAATTAATCAGAGCCAGGGGGTTTATTGGTTTTTTTTAGCCGGCAGAGCCTCCAAAACCTTCCCATTTCTACGTCAAACAATGTACATTCCTCACAGTACTTTGTCCTGAATTCTGTGCCTACATTTTCCTTTTCTAGAGTGAAGACCGAATAGAACATACTCATCCAACACCCTTTCAACATCCTGAAGTTTCATATACTCATGGTCTCTAATAGCCCCTACTCTTTTTTTTTTGTTAACCTCTTCCTTTTAATACGTTTATAAAACATTTTAGTATTCTCCCTAGTCCTGTTGGCAAGTGCTTTCTAATGTCCCATTTTTCTCACTTAATTGTTGTCTTAGGTTCCCTCTTGCTATTACTGCTGTCCTCTAGGGCCGCAACTGGATTGCTCACTTTGGACTTGCTGGAAAGACCTACTTTTCTTTCTTATCTAGTCGTTAAATGCACTAAACATACAAGGATACCTGAATGCTTCAGTATTTTCTTTGAAAAGGCACATTTGGAACTTGTTCTCTCCCCACCTCCTTTTTGACTGCCACCCCCCCGCCAACCCCCATTCATCTAATGTGAATTTACCCACACGGAGCTGCTCCCAGTCTACTGTGGTTAGGTTCTGCGTCATTTTAATAAAATCTGGCTTCTTTCACCACGGTTTTGTGAAGGGTAGGTCGTGCCACATAAACATTATTGTGTTCATGAGAAGGTGCTGAAAAATGTGTTGCTAGAAAAGCGCGGCAGGTCAGGCAGCATCCAACGAGCAGGAGAATCGACGTTTCGGGCATAAACCCTTCTTCATCTCATTCCTGAAGAAGGGCTTATGCCCGAAACGTCGATTCTCCTGCTCCTTTGATGCCGCCTGACCTGCTGCGCTTTTCCAGCAACTCATTTTTCAACTCTGATCTCCAGCATCTGCAGTCCTCACTTTCTCCTTCATGAGAAGGTGACCACACAGCTGGATGAGAATAAAGCATTGATGTGGTGTATCCAGTAAAGCATTTGATAAGGTTTCCGGTAGGCTATTGCAGAAAAAATGGAGGCATGTGATTGAGGGTGACTTCGTCGTTTGGATCAGAACTTGGCTAGCTGTAAGAAGACAGAGGGTGGTGGTTGATGAGAAATATTCATCCTGGAGTGCAGTTATTAGTGGTGTGCAGAAAGGATCTGTTTTGCGGACACTGCTTTTGCTATTTTTATAAATGACCTGGATAAGGGTGTAGAAGGATGGGTTAGTAAATTTGTCGATGACACTAAAGTTGGTGCAGTTGGGGACAGTGCAGAAGGATGTTGGAGTTTTAAGAGGGACATCGAAAAGCTGCAGAGCTGGGCTGAGAGGTAAAAAATGAAGTATAATGCTGAAAAATGTGAGGTGATTCACGTAGGAGAGATTAACAGGAATAGAGAATACTCGGCTGATGGGAAGATTTTTGGTTGTATGGATGAGCAGGGAGATCTCGGTGTCCATGTGCATAGATCCCTGAACATTGCCACCTAGGTTGATAGGGTTGTAAGGAAGGCATGCAGTGTGGTAGATTTTATTGGTAGAGGGTGTGAGTTTCGAAACCATGAGGTCATGTTGCAGCTGGACAAAACTTTGGTGTGGCCATATCTGGAGTATTGCATACAGTTGTGGTTGCCACATGATAGGAAGGAGAGACAATCTTTGGAAAGGGCGCAGAGGAAATTTATCAGGATGTTGTCTAGTATGGAGGTATGGTCTGACGAGGAAAGGCTGAGAGACTTGAGACTTTTTTCATTTGAGCGAACAAGATTACAAGTGACTTAGTAGAGGCATACAAGGTGATCATTAGATATGGTGGACAGCGAGAGCCTTTTTCCTCAGATCGTGATGGCTAGCACAAAAGGACAGAGCTTTAAATTGAGGGGTGATAGAAATAGGGCAGATGTCAGAGGTAGATTCTTTACTCAGCGAATAGTACGGGCATGGAATGCTTTGTTTACAAGAGTAGTGAACTCGCTAACATTAAGGGAATTTAAATAGTCATTTGATAACATATAGATGATAATGGAATAATGTGAGTTAGAAGGGTTTGTGCAAGCCAGTGCAACATCAAGGGTAGAAGGGTTTGTACTGCGCTGTAATGTTCTATGTTCTATGTTCTATCGACCCAAATCTGTCTTTCCCTGTCCATCTTTTATCTGTCTAGATGAAATTTGAATAGAACTGTGTTGCAGTCACTATCATAAATATGTTCCCCCAATATCACAGCAAATACTTGTCCGGCTTCTTTCCACAGAACCATATCCAATAAGTTTCTTCACTTGTTGAGTCTTCTACATATTGATACAAAAAAATCACCGGATAAGTTTCAAGAATTCCTCACTCTTTAAAGCCTTAACACGATGATTATTCTAATTTATGTTAAGAAAGTTGAAATCCGTTCATAAAGTTACCCAATTATCACTCTTAGGCACCTCTGTGAATGGTCTTGGTATTTGCTCCTCTCTTTACTGCTGACACTATGTGGGCCTCCAATACATTTCCATAAAATAGCTCCCTCTTAACATTCCTAAATTATACCCGCAAAGACTCATTTGTGAACTCTTCCAAGATATAATCTCTCCCGATTAAAGCCATTCACTAGCTAATTAATAGTACTATACCACCAGCCGTTTTACACCCCCATCTGTCTGGCCCAAAGATCTTACACCCGGAATGTTGAGTTGCAATTTCCTCTGCCATGTGTCTGCGAATGCTATGATATGACACTTCCTAGTGTTAATCCGCATTATTAACTCAACAGTCTTACTTATTACATTCCTGGCATTAAATCCAGCCTTACTTTACTCTCTTGACAACAACATAGCTGAACTAACTTTGATATATTTTCCCTTTGCTGTAGCACGATGTGACTCCGTGTTATCGACAATCTGTTTCCCCTCCACGTCCCACAACCCATCCTGCACCACATTACCTCCGTACCCTCCCCCCAAACACGGCCAGACTATTTAAATGCCTTCCAAAAACATTAACAAACCTACCTACTCAGACGTTTTTGTCAGTGTGATTAAGATCGTACCGTTTGTGCTTGTTCAGCCTTCCCCAAAAATGATCCCAGCGATCCAGGAATCTAAAACCTTCCCTCTTACACCAATTCTTCGACCACACATTCATCTGTCCCATTTTCTTGTTGCGAAACTCAGGAGCACTCACCGGAATGATCCAGATATTACAAACTTTTTAAAAAATCTACTGCGTAGCCCCCAGCATTCTTGACGCAAGGCCTCATTCTGTAATTTAGCTATATCAACAGGTACCACGATCTCTCTCTCATGATTTTGAGTACTTACGATTATTTCTTCGATTGCAAATGATAAGGCCATTTGACAATGATGTGAAAATTTGAATGCGCATGTTAATTTATTTGATACATTTAAAATGAAACTAAATATTGGCATAAGTTCTCAGTTTGGGAAGAGGCGTCATTTTGGGATTTATTTTTTTCTGGAGTTATGAATAGTTTATTGGCATTGTTTACTACTGTGGGTCAGATTGTGTCAAAAGTTACTTCAGGTATAATTGCCAATTAATTTGCCAGTTGCCAGCGATAACGAGAAGGCAGGCGCTAATTATACTCAAAATAGTGTGTTCTTTGGTTTGTACTACCACTTTTCATTTTACGTCAAATCTAAGATGGTCTACCAGTTTTGTAGTGGTGTCTCCGTTTCAGAATGATGTTTCAGCTTAATGCCCGGCTCCAGTCATTATTGCTGCAGTTAAACAAAAACTGTCTGTTTTGCTAAAGGGAGCAGTGCATGTCAAGTGAAGGAAACAATGCTGAACAACCCCCAGTTGGAACATTTTCAGAATGAAATCGTCGAAACTCGCATGACACCGGTCCAAAGTATGTTGGAGAAGGGATTACGGATTTGTTTAAGGGAAACTTTATTAATGAAGGGGAGGATCTGGCCGAAACGGTCTGTGAACAATTCTTTGAGGGTATCTCTACAGCGAACAAAGCAAGGCATTTAAAATGGCACGGAGAACATGAGGAGTGCAGATGCTGGAAATCAGAGTCAGAAAGTATGGTGCTGGTAAAGCACAGCAGGTCAATCAGCATCCGAGAAGCAGGAACGTCGATGTTTCAGACATAATGCCTTCATCAGGAATGTGACATCTTGATGTGCTTTTCAAACTCCACACTTTCCGACATTTAAAATGGCACAGTGATACAGTTCAAAATGTTCCTTTTAGGGGTTAAGGGTACGAGTAACAAGCACGGAGCACCATGCATGAATAGGAATATTCAGGACTGAATAAAGATTAAAAGAGAGACTTGGCATAAGCAAAAGGCAAAAGAACAGCGGAGGCCCTAAAATATGGGAAGTGCAGAGGCGAAATAACAAAAGCCATTAGGAGAGGGAAGAGGAGCCATGATAAATGCTGGCTAGCAAGATTAGGGAGAATTCAACGCTCTTCTAACAGTTTATCAAGGGGAAGATAACAACCATGGAAAGAGTAGGGCCTATTATCGATCAAGGGACAAATTATGCATACAACCAGAGGACATTTGTAGAATGTCATACGCACTTCCGTCTATCCTCAGAGCAAGAAGGATGCAGTACAAAATTAGAAAAGATTGACTGCAGTGTCCTTGACCATATTGTTAGAACTCATGAGGCATTCCAGGCTGTAGCAAATTTAAACGGGTATAAACCCCAGTTCTGGATGAAGTGTATTCCATACTCGAGTTTTCTTTCATTTACTTCTGACTAGTACCAAAGAAATGGAAGATAGCTGTTGGAGTTTGATTCGCTAGAGATTTCAACGAGTTACTGAGCAAGTCATTGCGAAATAGCAATCACCAGACTCAATCCAGAACAGTGACAGTGAATATGTAGCTGGGAAGTTCATCTTTCAAACAAAATTGAGAAATTGTTGTGAACTTGTAACAAGGTGTCAGAGAGAACCAGGATTGGATATTCAACTACCGAGTTGGTAGTGCTATGCAACCTTTCCTGAAAGTGAGTGCAAACAGTGATGAGGGACGGTTGATACCCTCTGAATGACATGCGCCTGTCGTCCCTCAGGTAACAGTAAATTTGAAGATGCATTTCCACAAACTGAGGAGTAGATCATCACAAATAAATCAGAATACAAGACTTACTCCTCAGAAAGATAGTTTCCATTACTTATTTGTGGGAGAAGGTTAAAAATGAAAGCTGAAGATACTAGGTTCATTAAGCTGCTTTCACCAAGTTCAAGTCCAAGTTTAATGCTCTTCACCAAATCGAAGAACCTGTTCTCAAAAGCAACTACATGCTTTGTAATATCTGACAGTGACAGATAGAGTTGGAAGTTCACAGTGCGAGTGGGCAGGCCATCTGGCTTTGATGAACAGAGAGACCGAATGTGGTTGGGTAACCTGGAAGCCAGACGGGTCTCCAGAATTGGGCACGGCAGAGAGACGGTAGAGGGAAGTTTGGGAGCAGATCAGGGTGGGAGTGAGGAAGTGAATCCGGTGCCGTTTGTGAGTTGGGACACGTCCCAGAGAAAGTCATCGCAGTGTGTGGTGTGTGTGAAATGGCCTGACGGGTAGTTCTGAGATGCGTACATGCATTTTGTAGTTTCCTCAACTACTATTTCAGTCAGTTTCATCAGAATCGTCACAAGGGAAGGGTTTAAATTGTGACTGTTCCAGGGTGAACAGCAGCGTTGAATCAAAAGCATCAACTTCCCAGCAATGCGCTTGAAGAGATCTATGATGTAAATGATACTGGGACCCCATGCACTTTCATGAACGCTTTGAGCAGCTATTGACACCAATAGCTGTCAGTGCAATGTCTGTGTGACAAAGTTATGCAGCATGGAAACAGAACATTCGGCCAAATTGCCCATGCTGACCAGACTTCCTAAATTTGACTGGCCCAGTTTGCCTGCGTTTGACCCATATTACAGCAATGGCAGTCTGTTGAATGTGTATAAAAATCATTGTAGTTCCAATGGACCACAAGCTGCTCACTGACGACAAAGAGTCTCGAAATAAATGCAATCGAAACACCAGTATGGCATTTACGTCATGGAAATGCAGAAAGTTAACTGGGGGGCTTTATTTCAATTCATGATAAATCAACCATTCCAATGACAGGCTTAGTGACCATTGGCAGATTTAATAGCTGTTAGACAAGACTTGACATAAATGGCAGGCTGTGATGGTGCTACTTTCTTTAATGCAATTTGGTTGATTAGGAAGTAGCTGATGGGTGCATTCCGCACATGAAAAGCAATTTCAACCAGTTTTATTGTTACGATGGACGTGTGCCTGGCTTGCATGTTGCTAAGTTATTGGAGAATATCTGTCTGGATACCTATGGATTTTTAAGTCACCAGGTTAAGAATGCAGTAGCATCGCTGTGTGTCCAAACACAGTAAAATTTGATAATTGCTTTTCTTCTGCATAGGTTATCAAAACATGATCAGTCTGCCGTGCTCTTTGCTAGTACAGGATAAATGGCGAGAATTAATTGTAGTGGGCATTTGCAGAATACAGCTAATATCAGGGAGGGGGAATCTTGTCAGGCTGAAACACGTGAGTCATGCCAGCAACACAACACCCCTCATCCATTGAATGGATCATTGCATTCAAACGATGATGTCCTGAACA
>NC_057746.1:7230774-7233382 GCF_004010195.1 Chiloscyllium plagiosum | reverse complement strand
GAGGCTGAGTGTGACCTAATAGAGGTTTAAAAAATCATGAGGGGTATGGATAGAAAAAGTCTTTTCACTGGGGTGCGTGTGTCCAGAACTAGAAAGCGTCAGTTAAGGCTGACAGGCGAAGGGTATAAACGGGATCTAAGTGCAATTTTTCACGCAGAGGGCGGTGCTGCATGGAATGAGCTGCCATAGGAAGTGGGGGAGGCTGGTACAATTACAAAATTTTAAGGATATCTGGATGGGTACATGAATAAAAAGGGTTTGGCGGGATATGGGCCAAGTGTTGGCAAATGGGAGTAGACGAGGTTAGGATATATGCTCGGCCTGGACAGGTTGGACCAAAGGGCCAGTTTCTCTGCTGTATATGTCAATGACTCTGTGACGAAGAGAGGAGGGCGAGTTGCGTTTTTTGACTTGGGAATATATTATGACAGTAGTTCGAGATGAGATTCAAATGAGACCATCCAGTGAAGCTATATGGGAGGAATCGAGAATTAAGGAGGGCGTGATCACTTTGATGGGATTGTACTCTCAGCCTGCGAATAGTCAACAGGAATTTGAGCAAATCGGAAGGCAGATAGTGTTCGAGTAACAAGGTTGTAATAGTCAGAGATGTTACCATTCCAAACATAGACTGGGACTGCAATCGTATTAAGGCCTTCGATGGGGAGGAATTTGTTCCGTCTATTATAAAAACAAAAATCTCAATCAAAACTCATGTGGTCCTATCAAAGAAGGAGCAAAAAATCAATGCTCTCTTTGGAAACAAAGCAGAGCAATTAAATGAGTTGTGAGTGGGGAAAACTCTGGGACAAGTGACAATAATTCTATCAGCGGAAACATAGTTCTGGGAAAGAATAGTCCTGAACCACAAGTTAAATTACTAAATTGGAGCAATGCCAATTTTGATGATATCAGACAGCAACATTCGAATTCTGATTGGGTCAGGCAGTTTGAAGTGAAAGAGTTGTCTGAAATGTGGTAGCCTTTAACATGTAATATAACGTGTCTGCAGACACTTTGTGCTCCTGTCAGTTTGGAGAGCAAAGTAAGCAAAGTAGGGGATACTGATTGGCTAGAGATAGTAAGGCAGTGGTCAAGAAAAAGGAGGAGGCATACGTCAGGTAACAATGGATTGGATTAACTGAAAATACCAAGGAGTCTTCGAGGATATTGAAGTCCACTTAGAGGGAATCAGAAAGGCAAAAATAGAAAATGAGATAGCTTGTCACATAGAGAAAAGAAGAATCCAAAGAGATTCTGCAAGTATGTTAAAGGTAAAAGAGTAACTAGGATTATATTAGTGACCGCTTAGAATCAGCAAGGCTGCCTTGGCGTGCAATCGCTGGAGATGGGTAAAATCCTAAAATAAAGATTTCCAATACGAATATTTACTGTGGAGAGACATAGAGTCATAGAGATGTACATCATGGAAACAGATGCGTTGATCCAACCCGTCCATGCCGACCAGATATCCCAACCCAGTCTAGTCCAACCTGCCAGAACCCGGCCCATATCCTTCCAAACCCTTCCTATTCATATACCCATCCAAATACCTCTTAAATGTTGAAATTGTACCAGCCTCCACCACAGCCTCTGGCAGCTCATTCCATATACGTACCAACCTCTGCGTGAAAAAGCTGCCCTTTAGGTATCTTTTATATCTTTCCTCTCTCACCCTAAACCTATGCCCTCTAGTTCTGGACTCCCTGACGCCAGGGAAAATACTTTGTCTATTTATCCCATCCATGCCCCTCATAACTTTGTAAACCTCTTTAGTGTCACCCCTCACCCTCTGACGCTGCAGGGAAAACAGCCCCAGCCTGATCAGTCTCTCCCTACAGCTCATATTCTCCAACCCTGGCAACATCCTTGTAAATCTGTTCTGAACCCTTTCAAGTTTCACAACATCTTTCCGATAGGAAGGAGACCAGAATTGCACGCAATATTCCAACAGTGTCCTAACCAATGTCCTGTACAGCCATAACAATACCTCCCAACTCCTCTACTCACGACTCTGACCACTAAAGGAAAGCATACCAAAAGCCTTCTTCACTATCCTATCTACCTGCCACTTCACTTTCAAGGAACTATGAATCTGCACTCCAAGGTCTCTTTGTTCAGCAACACTCCCGAGGACCTTACCATTAAGTGTATAAGTCCTGCCTAACTGCCCAAAAAGCAGCACCATGCATTTATCTGAATTAAACTTCATTTGCCACTTCTCAGCCCATTGGCCCATCTGATCCAGATCCTGTTGTAATCTGAGGTAACCCTCTTCGCTGTCTACTATACCTCCAATTTTGGGGTCATCTGCAAACTTACTAACTGTACCTCTTATGCTCGCATCCAAATCATTTATGTAAATGACAAAAAGTCGAGTATCCAGCACCGATCCTTGTGGCACTCCACTGGTCACAGGCCTCCAGTCAGACAAACAAACCTCCACCACCACTCTCTGTCTTCTACCTTTGAGCCCGTTCTGTATCCAAATGGCTAGTTCTTCCTGTATTCCATGAGAGCTAACCTTGCTAATCAGTCTCCCATGGGGAACCTTGTCGAATGCTTTACTGAAGTCCATATAGATCACATCTACTGCTCTGCCCTCATC
>NC_057746.1:7170566-7230768 GCF_004010195.1 Chiloscyllium plagiosum | reverse complement strand
CTAATCAGTTCTTGCCTTTCCAAATACATGTACTGCTCTGGGACTACTGGCAATAAATGGTGATGTCTTGAAAAGAGGTCACACTGGAGAAGATGTGGAGTTGCAGCTCTCTAAATGCATAAAGGTAATTAATGGAGTGAGACAGGGATCAGTGCTGGGGTCTCAGTGATTTACAATTTAGCGAATAGAGTGAGGCAAGGATCTGTGTTGCGGTCTCACTGATGTACAATGTCTCTAATGGAGTGAGACAGGGATCAGCGCTGGGGTCTCGGTGATTTACAACGTAGCTCACGCAGTGAGACGGGGATTAGTGCTGTGATTTATGCTGTAAGTAATGCAGTGAGACAGGGGTCAGTGCTGGGGTCTCAGTGCTTTACAATGTAACTAATGAAATGACACAGGGAACAGCACTCGCGTCCCAGTGATTTATAGTGTAACTAATGGAGAGAGACACGGGTTCAGAACTGGAGTATCAGTGATTCACAATGTAACGAATGCAGTGGTACAGGAAAAATGCAAAAGTCTCAGTGATTTACAATGCAACTAATGGAGCAAGAGGGATCTGGGATGGGTTGTCAGTGATTTACAATGTAACTAATGGAGTAAGACAGGGATCAGTGCCAGGGTCTCACCGGTTTACAACGTATATAATGGAGGGAGACAGGGATCAGAGCTGGAATATCAGAGATTTATAATGTAACTAATGGGGTGAGACCTCAATCAGTGTTGGTGTCTCAGTAATTTATAATGTAACTCATGTAGTGAGACAATGATCAATGCTGGGTTATCAGTGATTTACGTTGTAACTAATGGACTGAGTCAGGGATCAGCGCTAGGGTTTCATTGATTTACACAGTAATGAATGCAATGAGACAGCGATCAGTGCTGGAGTCTCAGTGATTTACAATGCAAATATTGGAGAGACAGAAAAATCAGTTCTGGGGTCTCAGTGATTTACAATGTAACTCATACAGTGAGATAATGATCAGTGCTGGGGCTCAGTGACTTACCTTGTAACTAATGGACTGAGTCAGGGATCATTGCCATGGTTTCATTGATTTACACGGTAACGAATGGGGTGAAACAGTCGTTAGTGCGGTGGTCTCACCGATTTACACAGTGACGAATGAACTGAGACTGTGATCAGCGCTGGGGGCTCAGTGATTTAGGATGTAACTATTGGAGAGACAGACGGATCAGTGCTGGCGCCTCAGTAACTTACAATGTAACTAATACGTGAAATAGGGATCAGTGCTGGGCTCGCAGCGATTTACAATGTAACCAACGGCGTGAGACAGGAATCCATACTGGGGACTCAGGGATTATAATGTTACTAAAGGAGTGAGACAGGGATCAGTGCTCGGGTCTCAGTGATTAACAATGTGACTAATGGAGTGAGACAGGGATCAGTGCTGGGGTCTCAGTAATTTACAATGCATCTAATGAAGTCAGACAATATCAGTGCTGGGGTTCAGTGATTTACAATGTAATGAAACGAGCGAGCCTGGAATCAGTGCTGGTGTCTCAATTGTTTACAATGTAACTAATGGAGTGAGACAGGGATCAGTGCTGGGGTCTCAGTGATTTACAGTGTAACTAATGGAGTGAGACAGTAAACTGTGCTGGATTCTCAGTAATATGCAACGTAAGTAATGGAGTGAGACAAAGATCAGTGCTGGGTCTCGGTGATTCCCAGAGTAACTAATGGAGTGAGAAGGTATCACTGCTGAAGTCTCAGTAATATACAAGTTAAGTAATGAGGTGAGACAGGAATCAGTGCTGAGGTCTCAGTGATTAACAATGTAACTAATGCAGTGAAACAGGGATCGGTATTGGCATCTCAATGTGTTACAGTGTAACTAATGCAGTGCGACAGTAATCAGCGTTAGGGTCTCAGTGATTTGAGAATTATCTCAATCCTGGGGTCCAACTGATTTATAATGTTAACCATGGAGTAAGACAGGGCTGGATTCTCAGTGAATTACAGTTTAACTGTTGGAGCGAGACATGGATCAGTGCTTTGGTCTCAGTGATTTGCAATGTAACTGATGTGGTGACGCTGGCAACAAGTGTTGGGGTTTCAGTGAGTTACAATGTAACTAATGCAGTGTGGCAGGGATCATTGCGGGTGTCAAGTGATTTCCAATGTAACTAATGGAGTGAGACAGGGATCAATGTACGGTTCAGGTGATTTACATTATAACTAATGGAGTGAGACAGGGATCACTGCTGGGGTCTCAGTGATTTGTTATGTAACTAATGAAGTGAGACAGGGATCACTGCTGGGGTCTCAGTGATTTGCTATGTAACTAATGGGGTGAGACAGGGATCAGTGCTGGGGTCTCAGTAATTTACAATATATCTAATTAAGTGAGAAATGGATCAGTACTGAGTTCTCAGTGAGAGACAAGTTCAGTAATGGAGTGAGACATGGATCAATGCTGTGGTCTCAGTGGTTCCCAATTTAACTAATACAGTGAGACAGGATTCTGTACTGGTGTCTCAGTGATATGCAAGATAAGTAATGGAGTGAGACAGGGATCAGTTCTGGGATCTCAGTGGTTCCCAATTTAACTAATGCAGTGAGAAAGGTTTCCCCTACAACTCATCCCACAATGCCCACCACCAACCCCACGGCCAGGCAAGTTGACATGCCTCCCAACAGCATTAACGAACCTACCTGCTCGGACGTTTGTTGCAGTGTGAATCATATCCTGCCATTGGTGCTTGTTCAGCCTTCCCAAAAAATGGTGGCAGATATCCGGGAATTTAAAACCTTCCGTTTTGCACCAACTCTTCAAACACAACTTCACCTGTCCCATTTTCTAGTCGTGAAAATCACTAGCACTCACCGGAAACGATCCAGATATTACAAACCTTTGTTTTTTTATAATCTACTGTGTAGCCCCCAGCATTTTTGATGCAAGGCTTCATTCTCCAATTTCGCCGTATCAACAGTTACCACGATCTCTCACTCATCGGGTTGAGTACTTGTGAGTATTTCTTCGTTTGGCAAATGATAAGGTCGTTTTGCAATGATGTGAAAATTTGAATGTGCATGTCAATTTATTTGATACATTTAAAAGGAAATTAAGTATTCGCGTAAGTTCTTATTGTTCAATGAGTTGACAATTTTGGAAGAAGGCATCATTTTGGGACCAATGTTTTTTTTTTCTGGAGTTATGAATACTTTATTGGAAATGTTCAATATTGTAGTTCAAATTGTGTCTTTACTTTAGGTATGATTGTCAACTAGTTGCCAGAGACAATGTGTGGGCGGGCGTTAATTATAATAGTTTCTTCTCAAAATAATGTTGTTCTTTTGTATGTACTACCACTTTTCATTTTACGTCAAATCTGAGATGGTCTACCAGTTTTGAAGTGGTGTCTCCATTTCGGAATGATGCTTCACCCTAATGCCCAATTCCAGTCATTATTGCTGTCGTTAAAAAGCTGTTTTGCTCAAGGGAGCCGTTGCTTGTCACGTGAATGTGCTGAACAACACACAGTTGGAACATTTTCAGAATGAAATGGTCAAAAATCACATGACACCGGTCCGACAAGTTTTGGAGAAAGGATTACGGATTGGTTTAATGGAAACTTTATTAATGAAGGGCAAGATATCGCCAAAACAGACTGTGGACAATTCTTGGAGGGTATCTCTACAGCGAATAAAGCAAGACATTTAAAATGGCACAGATAACATGAGGAGTGCAGATGCTGGAGATCGGAGTCGAAAGAGTGATGCTGGAAAAGCACAGCAGGTCAGTCAGCATCCGAGAAGCAGGAAAGTCGACGTTTCAGGCATAATGCCTTCATCAGGAATGTCATGATGTCCTTTTGTGCTTTTCAAACGCCACACTTTCCGACATTTAAAATGACACAGTGATACAGTTCAAAATATTCCTTTAAGGGGTTAAATGTACGAGTAACAAGCACGGATCACTATGAATGAATAGGAACATTCAGAACTGAATAAAGATTTGAACAGAGACTTGACATAAGAAAAAAAGCAGCGGAACAGTGGAGGCCCTAAAAATATCGGAAATGCTGTGGTGAAATAACGAAAGTCATGAGGAGAGGAAAGAGGCAAGATTAGGGAGAATTCAACGATATTCTAACAAGATATCAAGGGGAAGAGAATAACCATGGAAAGAGTATGGCCCATAAGCGATCAAGGGACAAATTGTGCATGGACCCAGAGGACAGTAGCAGAATATTATATGCACTTCCGTCTCTCCTCGGAGAAAGGAGGATGCAGTACAAAATTGGGAAAGATGGACCGAGTGTCCTTGACCATATTGTTAGAACTCGTAAGGCATTCCAGTCTTTCGCAAATGCAAACGAGTATGAATCACCAGTACTGGAGGAAGTGCATCCCAAGCTCGAGTTTTCTTTCATTGACTTCTGACTAGTACCAAAGAAATGGAAGATTGCTGTTGGATTTCGATTTGCTAGAGGTTTCAAAGAATTACTGACCAAGTCATGTCAACATTGCATTCACCAGACTCCATCCACAACAGCGGCAGTGAATACGTAGCTGGGAGCTTGATCTTGCTTTTAAAAAAAAAGAAAAAATGTTGTTAACTTGTAACAAGGTGTCAGGGAGAACCAGGATTGGACATTTGAGTCACGAGCTGGTAGTGCTTTGCAATTACGCAGTGAGAGACCTTCCCTGAATATGAGTGGAAACAGTGAAGAGAAACGGTAGATATCCTCTGAATGGCATGCGCCTGTCGTTCCTCAGGTAACAGTAAATTTGAAGTTGCATTTTCACAACCTGAGGTGCAGATCACCACAAATAAATCAGAATACAACAAGAGTTGCTCCTCATAAAGATAGTTTCAATCACTGATTTGTGCGAGAAGGTTAAAAATGGAAGCTTGGGATATCAGGTTCATTAAGCTGCTTTCACCAAGTTCAAGTCCAGGTTTAATTCTGTTCACCAAATGTAAGAACATGTTCACAAAAGCAACTACGCGATTTGTAATATCTGACAGTGAAAGATCGAGTTGGCAGTTCACAGTGGAGTGGGCATTCTATCTGGCTCTGACTAGCACAGAGAGCGAGTGTAGTTGGGTCACCTGGAAACCAGACTGCTCTTCAGCCTTTGGGAACACTGGAGGGAAGTTTGAAGACAGGTCAGGGTGGGGTTGAGGAAGTGAATCAGGTGTGGTTTGTGAGTTGGGACACGTCGCAGAGCATGTTAACGCAGTGTGTGGTGTGTGTGAAATGGCCTGAGGGGTACTTGTGAGACGTGTACATGCATTTTATTGTTTAACCTTTCCTCAGTATCTATTTCAGTCACTTTTGTCAGAATCGTCACAAGGGAACGGTTTGAATTGTGACTGTTCCAGGGTTAACAGCAGTGTTAAATCAAAAGCATCAATTTCCCAGCAATTCGTTTATAGAGTTCTATGACGTAAATGATACGTAGTCCCCATGCACTTTCATGGACGATCTGAGAAGTGGAAAGCCCAACCCAATTACCATGTTATAGAGTTGTACAGCCTGGTAACAGATCATATGGCCAAATTGACCATGCTGACCAAGATTTCCTAAATTAAACTGGACCCATTTGGCTGCGGTTGACCCATATTACAGCAATGGCAGTCTGTTTAATGTGTATAAAAACCATTGTCGTTCCAGTGGACCACAAGCTGTTCACTGACGACAAAGAGACGAGTAACAAATGCAATCCAACCATCAGTATGACATTTACTTCATGGAAATGCAGAAAGTTAACTGGTGCACTTTATTTCAATGTATCATAAATCAACCATTCCAAAGACAGGCTTATTGACCATTGGCAGATTTAATAGCTGCTAGGCAAGACTGGGCACGGAAAACACGCTGTGATGGAACTATTCTCTTGGCGGAAGTTGCTTGATTATGAAGTAAGTGATGGATGCATCCCGCACATGAAAATCAATTTCAACCAGTCTTAATGTTATGTTGGCCGTATGCCTAGCTTGCATGTTGCTAATTTAATGGAGAATATCTCTCTGGATGCCTATGCACTTTTCCATGTTTTAAGTCACCAGTCTAGCCAAGCAGTAGCATAGCGTGTGTCCAAGCTCAGTAAAATTTGATGATTGCTTATTTTCTGCATTGGTTATCAAAATGTGATCTGACTGCCCTGCCCGTTGACACTGCAGCAGAAAATGGTAGGAATTAATTAATTGCAGTGAACATATCGAGAATACAGGTAACATCGGGCAGGGGGTCTTGCCAGTCTGAAACCCGTGAGTCATGCAAGCAATGCGATGCCCCTCAACGATTGAATGAATCATTGCATTCAAATGATGATGCCCTGGAAATTTGTCTTAGCTATGGAAATCTGATTACATCATCTACATCAGAAAATAAATCGGGGGGTGGTGGGACGCGCTCGGAAGTGAATGTTCTCTGATTTATGACAAAATAATCTAATTCACCGTCTATTTTCAGCAGAAACTTATATTGGCCATTTACACTGAATCAAATTGCACCTTGAGTAATCTATCTGTCACGCTGTCAATTTCACTAAATCATTAGAAATATTGTTATCATAACAAGGATCATACCAATTGGACAGGAAGTCGGAGAAATCAGACATTAGTCATTTGAGAGATCCAGTGACTTGGTTGTGAGGTTGTATGTCTGATCTATTGTCACTGGAGCATCCAAGTCTTTCAGATATGATCACAGTCCCCGAAGATAATCAAAGGGCCACAGCCTCTGCAATTTCTCTGCTTATGGTGGAAATGCAAAGGAATTCACTCAGACACTGAGGAGAAATACGAACAGCAACATCTGTTGTCATACAGCTTTCACGGCTCAGTTGGTTGAAGATCTGAACATGGAAGCTAAACCTCAAAGGATCAACATCCCATGGAAAACACAGGCAGGTGGGCAGAAGGGATGGGCGCATCTTATAAGCAAGAAACGAAAACAATAGCAAGAAAGGATGTAGGATGAGAGGATGTAGAATCAATGTGGGTCGAAGTGAGAAACCGCTAAGTTTAAGAAAAAATATAACAGCAGTTACAGTATAGGCATCCAAACAGTAGTCAGGATTTGGAGCACAAGAAAGATTTGGAGATAGAAAAGGCGTAAAATAAAAGCAAGGTTACAGTGATCTCGAAGGGTTTCAATATGCTGGTGATCTGGGAAAATCAGGTTGGTCGGGATAAGGAGAAAATGAGCTTATGGAATGCCCACGAGATTTTCTTTTTGTAGCAGATTGTGATGGAGCCTACCAGGGAAGAGACAGTTCTGGTTAATGGGAATTGCTATGATAAGAATTGATAAGGGAGCTTAAGATGAAGGAGCCCTTCGGAGGCATTAAGCAGAATATGACAGAAGTAACCCTGCAATTTGAGAGAGAGAAGCTGGAATGCGATGTAGTGATATTATAATTGAATAAAGACGTGAGAAAGTATTCCTCATGAAGGGCTTATGCCCAAAATGTCGATGCTCCTGATCCTCAGATGCTGCCTGACCTGCTGTGTTTATCCAGCAAGACACATTTTGACTTTTATAATTGATTAGAGCCACATGGAGGAACTGGATAGAATTTACTGGGAGAGGAACATTACATGAAAGGCAGTGGAACAAGTTTCTGGTAGAAATTCGAGAGACACAGCAAAAAATTCATCTGTAGGATAAAGAAGCATGGTAAAAGGATGACGAGACAACCATGGCTTTCAAGGGAAGTCGGGGGCAGCATAAAAGAAAAAGAGAAGCATGCAATATGGTGAAGGACAGTGGCAATCCAGAGGATTGGGAAGACCGCAATGAAGAACAGAGGACAGTTAAAACGAAGTAAGGAGGGACGGGGTTAAATAAGAGGGTAAGCAGGCATGAAATATGAGAAAAGATTGCAAGAGATCGATAAGTTGTTGATTGCCGAAGGGATCAAAGGTTTCAGGGAGAAAGTGGGAAAATGGTGTTGAGAAATTTCTTTTAGCCATGATCGAACGTTGCAGCAGATTCGATGGGCCGAATGGCCTAATTTCTTCTTTTATGTCCTATGGATTGTGGAGAACAATTTTGCCAGTTAACATATGCAGTTTAACTGAAATGGAGTTCAAATTAAGCATGTTAGATGCCGGATAATGCACCAAACTAAATCAGCTTCCTGATCCCTGAATTTAAACACAATAAAATTAAAGACTTTGAATGACATTCGAAATCGTCATGTTCTTCCTCATCTGACTTTACAAATAATCGATATCAGACACCAAATTTATATTAGACCAAATAAAACTTGATAATTTGATACTTATCGTAACTTAAACAGAAAATGGATGAAATGCAAGGTAATGTATTTCATATTTATGGTCTCTCCCCAATCTTCATGAAGTACCATGCCGATTCTCTTTCACACATGTGCACATGCGCGCACTCAGAGACAGGTAAGCACATTTAAATAATAAATTGAAAACAAATAAAGATTTCCAATTTGCCAGTTAACTGTTTCACAATGGGTCCTAAACCTACATGAATCCAAGAATCATTTGCTGTATGCCAAATACATGCGATTATATATTCTTGAATTCCAAAGTCACTGGTTCTTGCAAACATTTTCTGCAAACCACTGCAGAATTTTAATTGATGTCTGACATATTTGGGTTCTTCCCTCAATACCGTCAACATTTTTTCAGTATAAAAAGTACAGAATGAAAAGCAAAGCAACTTCTATCCAGTGGTATTGAATACCCTCTCGCTTCTGCCCAAGACCCAGATGAAACCTATAGTTTCTCATCATTTCTCAACATTTTCTGTGATCTGTCTCATCAATGTCGTTCTACCGTTGTTCGACCAATTAAAAATCAAACCAGTATCTACCATCTCTTCAGCATGACATATCCTCATGCCTCAGCGCCTGCTGTGATTTTAGACCATGAAATAAACTGTGACCAACTTTCTAGACCAGTTTCCGAAAACAGTATCAGTTTATTTGTTCTCTTCAAAACAGAAACATCAAGCAGCTGTTCAAAGTTTAAATTCAATTTAATTGCATAGATCAATTTTAATTCTGGGAAGTATTAATCATTTGACTGAGCCAAAGATGAAATCAAAGGGATATCTAATGATATGCCTTAGTTCGTCTCTAAAATGTTTCTGGGAAGCTGCATAAATAAATGTGTTTGTACAAGAACTCAAACATCTGAGCATATATCCAGATTGCTCTGCAATAGTGGCAGGGTCATCATAATTCGCTTCTAAAAATTGTGCGTTTATGAAATGAACACTGATAAAATATATAAAATTTACCATCCATAACAGCTTGAAAAAGCCTGATATCACTCACAATAATATAATGGATTTCCTTCTGACCTTTACCTCTGGATCAGAATGATTTTCAAAGCACTTGTTACTTCGTAGTCCACGTCTTATTCGATTGGCAATTAAAATATGCCTAATAGTCAACACATTAAACAGTAGGATTAAAACAAATGGTAAAAATTGGGTTAATGTGAGATCCAGCCAAAAATGCATCATGATCACAGTTGAGGTGTAGGAGCTTGGTTTCGTATAACATGACCATGGTATGTTGTCAATTATTTCCCGAGGTTCATAAATAAAGTAAGTTGGAATATTTTGCAAGATGCCACGTAAACAGATCACTGATAATACCACTGTACAACATTTCTCAGTGAAATACTTAATTCTTTATGTTTGATGACAAATAACAACGAATCCATCAAAGGTGAAAGCTACAGTAAACCAGACTGATAAATCAATTGAAACAAATAACAGGACAAGATTGAGACTACAAAGAGAAGCATAGTTCAGGAATGAATGTGAAAAAATAGGCATCATTAATTTCATGCAGAATCACTTCGAATAGGAGAACCATTAAATCTGCAACTGCCATAGCCAACAGGTAATGGATGATACATTTTGAGACGCCACACTGCCCCCATAACAGAATGAAGATTGTCATCAAGTTAGCTGCGGAAAAAGTGGAAGCAAATTACAATGTGCACTTCCTCAGATAGATTACCAATCCTGACATGAAATGGCAGTATTCGTTAAATAATTCATGATTAGTCTTGACAAAACAATTATGACCTCTCTTCATGAATCACTATCGCCACCTTTGTTTTAGAACACCCATAACTGTTATTGAGAAGGCCGATGGTGCTTTGATGGAAAGACTATGCCAGAAGATGAAGGGAATCCAAATTAGGATGGCGTGTTATTGAGAGGGTTTCTTACGGGTATTTAATGTTTTTTGGACCTCTTATGCTTAGTAAACTGTTTGGTAGTTACTGAAAGGCAGTCAGATTCTGTTGAAAAATACATATTATTTTGCTGCTGCATTTCTTGTCGACAGCACACATTGCCATCAATTCTTTCTTTGCTTGGAACGTTATGCATGCCAATGATGGAATATTGGGCACACACAAAATATAGTGATTTAAAATTGCTGAAGGCGCATTGTAGATGATGCTATACTATAGTCATAAGGAAACCAAAACGTGGAATGTAGACACATAATGATTCGCCTCTGGATGACGTAGGTGGATGATCTAGTTTATGCTCTGGTCAATGGCACCCCCCAGTTTGAGGATAGCATGATAATTATTTATGGAAAGGATAATGAAAACATGCGCTACAATCAATTTATTTTTTCTTGTATTTGACAATCATCCGCCAGTTGTGCGGCATGAGGCGACTTGACAATGATTGTGTTAGTTTCTGGAAGCCGATGAAATTTCCAAGCATGCATATAATGTTAACAAGAGGGGTTCACACGCTTTCTCAGCTATAATTTAGTTTGCAAAAATAAACTAATTACAAGTTCAGGATTGATTTCACCTGAGGCCAACTCGAGTTTTCTACGTTACCCCCCACACGTTAAATTGTCAATACAAAAATGGTGCTTGACCGAAGCCAAGAGACTCTTTAGATACAACAATTATTAATCATATTTATCTTTATCGGTGTTGCTCAAATACAAATATTTTAAGGTGCATCCGGTGCAACATCTTCATTAACGCATGACATTCTGTATTGCTCATCAGATGGACAACTAAATGTAAAGTTTTCAACACCTGGTTTTGTACATAAGAAGAGGATATATTTTCCTGACACTTCAGAAGTGACTATTTGATTTACCTTTAACACCTACATGTTTAAACTATTGCAGTTTAATTTATAGAAATGTGCACAGCACAATTAACGTTATCCTTCAAATGGCTTTCCATTAATTGGCGTTGAGATATGTGCAGGTAGCCCACGTTAACAAATTGCTCAAGAATTCCTCCAGATGTCTTGGAAGTTACGTATGTTAACTGAGTTATCACGAAGATGTCACATTAAAGAATAATTATTACGTGATATGAAACAATATCGTGTTGAATTGGATTCCACATGATTGCATGTAGGGATACATATTACTATGCATTACACCTTCAACTAAGCTGTGTATTACACCTGGTTCTTGCCCAGAATTAAGTTGATATATAACTAAATTCCTCATTCTGTAAAATTACCACCAAGAATAAGTAACTGAATATGTTTTTGTTCACTTCTCGTGTTTTCATTGTTAGCCGAAAGAGATAAGTTGTCTTCAACGTAATGTGATGTAATCATCGATTCCTAATTTGAAATATGCCTTTGATATGGAAGCATCTTTGGAAAGCAGATAGAGATCGCTCACCACGTTGTGAAAAAAAAAGCTGCCACGTCAGTCATTTTGCAGTGTGACTCCAACTTGGAGGCTCTGAAGAAAAAAAATGTCTGCGCTGTAGTCTTCATTTAGAGCCCATACTCAGCAAGAACTTCAACTGCATCGGTGCAGTTTGTCTTGCACATAACCCTACCAGATGTACACAGATTGATCTTCGATGTCAAAACAAAAGTTTCTTAATCAAAAGAAATGACGTTAAGGTGGCTGCAATACAGCAGAAGTGTTAGTGTTGTGTCCAAAGCCTGGGGATGTGATCACATTGCCAGCTATGAGGAACCATAAGGAAATTTGTGCTATGGGGTGGGGGGGGGGGGGGGGTACGACGACGACGAAATTTGTCTGTCTCATAATGGCATAGTTTTTTAAAAACCATAAAGTTTCTACGACGTAGTTAGAATAATAATCTAAAAGAACATATTTCATGCATCATACATTTTCACTAAAGCTTGGAAAATTGGTTGACAGTGTAGACTGTATTTCTTCTCAATTTGTTGTAGTACATAGAACAATGGAGCACATTACAGGTCCTCAGGCTTTCGATCTTCATCATAGAATCTCTACAGTGTGGAAACAGGCCCTACAGCCCAACATGTCCACACTGACCCTCCAAAGAGCAACCCACCCAGACCCCTTCCCCTACTCTCTATTTATCCCTGACTAATGCACCTAACCTGAACACTGTGGAACACTTAGCATGACCAATTCACATAAATTACATATCTTTGGATTGTGGGAGGAAGCACCCGGAAGAAACTCACGCAGATATGTAGGGAAGGTATAACCCCACACGGACAGTCGCCAGGTGCTGGAATCAAACCTGGGACCCTGATGACGTGAGGCACCACTCCTAACTACTGAGCCACTATGTCGCCCTTGTCTCCTACTCTGAAATGAAAATAACCTACATACCCTTCATTTTACTAACATCCACGTGCCTATCCAAGATGCTCTTACTGCTCCATAATGCATCTAAATCTACTACCAGGGCTCCTAATTGTTTCTAGTGCATTCCCAGTGCAAACAAAACTACCTTTGACATCTCCCCTAAACCTTCCTCCAATTTCCTTACAATTATGGACCCTCGTGACAGGCATTTCAGCCCTGAGGAAAAGTCTTAGGCTATCTACTCTATCTATGCCTCTCATTATATTGTACACCTCCATCAAGTCACTTCTCATGTTTCGTCACTCCAATGTGACAAACCCTACCTCCCTAAACCTTTCTGTATAAGACATGCCATTCTGGTCCAGACAGCAGCGTGTAAATCTCTTCTGCACGATATCTAAAGCTTCCAAATACTTCCTCTAATGAGGTGAAAAGAACTGAACACAATATTCAAAGTGAGGACTAATCAGGGCTTTATACTCCTGCAACATATCTTTGCTACACTTAAACTCAACCCCCTGCTCCTGAAAGATGACACATCATGCATTTTCTTAACGAACCTATCAACCTGGGTGGCAACTTCCAGGGATCTACGAGCATGGATCCCAAGATCCCTCTGTTCCTCCACACTGACAAGAATTCTGCCTTTAAAAGTGTAATCTGCATTCTAGCATGATCTTCCAAAATGAATCATTTCACATTTTTCCAGGTTGAAATCCATCTTCCACTTATCAGCCCAGCTCTGCATCCTGTTAATATCCTGTTTAAAGATACACCAGCCTCAACGCTATCCACAACTCCACCTATCTTCACCTCATTGGCAAACTTACCAACCAACTCTTCCACTTCATTATGGGTGTCATTTATCAAGATCACAAAGAGCAGAGGTCCCAGGACATTTTGGGGCGGCACGGTGGCACTGTGGTTACCACTGCTCTCTCACAGCACCAGAGACCTGGGTTAAATTCTTGCCTCAGGCAACTGTCTGTGTGGAGTTTGCACATTCTCCCCTGTCTGTGTGGGTTTCCTCCGGGTGCTCCGGTTTCCTCCCACAGTTCAAAAATGTGCAGGTTATTTAAATTGGACATGCTAAAGTGTTGGGGTAAATGTAGGGTAATGGGTCTGTGTGGCTCTTCGGAGGGTCGGTGTAGACCTGTTGGGGCGAAGGGCCTGTTTCCACACTGTAAGTAATCTAATCTAATCTAAGACATCTGTGGAGCACCACTGGTGACCGAGATCCAGGCTGAATGCTTTCCATCAATGACTACTCTCTAACTTCTGTGGAATTATGTAGCCAAACAGCCAACTTTCCCTGCAGCGCATGCTTCCTTGCTTTGTAATGAGCCTACTATGGGGAACCTTATGAAAAGCCTTGCTAAAGTCCATCTAAACCACATCCACCGTTCTACCTTAATCAATGCATTTTGTCACATCCTTAAGGAATTCTTTAAGTCATGTGAGGCATGACCTACCCCAGACAAAGTCATGCTGACTCTTTATAGTCATGCTGACTATGCTTTTGCAAATAACCACAAGTCCTTTCTCTCAAAATCCTCATCATTGATTTGCCCCACACTGACTTGTGGCTAACTGGTCTGTAATTCCCAGGGTTTTCTCTATTCCCATTCTTGAACAATTGAATAATATTCAGTACCTTACAATCATCTGGGACTAATCCAGTGGACAACTTCATCGCCAAAAGCACAGCAATCTCTTCCCTCACTTTCTGTAGCAACCTTGGTTGTATCCGGTCTGCCCAGAGGACTTATCTGTCCTTATGTTTTTCCAAATTTCCAGCACATCTTCCTTCCTAACATCACCTGTCCGAGCGTATCAGCCTCTTTCACTCTGTCCTCACAAGCGAAAATGTCCCTTTCACTCGTAAATACTTGAGCAACGCATTCATTAAGAATCTCCTGTACCTCCTCCGACTGCAGGCACAAGTTTCCTCCAAAATCCCTGATCAGCTCTGCCCTCACAGTGCCATCCTCCGGTTCCTCACATCTGATTTCCGTTTTCCTACCTGCCAAGAGTTTTTCATGCCATCTTCTAGATAGTCTAAGTCTATTCTTCAGTTCCTTTCTGGCTACCTCGTAAACTTCTCGAATCCTGTGTGATCCCTGCATCCTCAATTAAGCTTCCTTCTTCCACTTGATTGATTGTTGCACATCTCTTGTCATCCAAGCTTCCTTCACCCTACAATCTCTTTGTTGCCTCAGTGGTGCAAACTCATCCAGGACTCAACAGTCTTCATATTTCTGTTGTGCATTTCTCTGAGAATATCATCTCTCAATTTATGCTCCACAGTTCCTACCTAATACCATTGTAACCTTCCTCTCCCAATTCAATACGTTCCCATACTGCCTGCTCTTATCCCTCTCCTTGATTATTCTAAAGGTTTGGATTTCGTGATCACTATCACTGAAATGTTATTCGACTGAGAGATCTGACACCTGACCTGGATCACTGCCAAGCACCAAATCCAAAATGATCTCCCCACTAGTCGGCCTAACTACGTACTGAAACAGGAATTCTTCATCAACACAACTAGCAAAAGATGCACCTTCCAAACTATTTGATCCACGGAATTACTAATCCGTATTATGGAAGTCGAAGTCATCCATGACAACAACAGTGGGTGGCATGGTGGCACAGTGCCAGAGACCCGGTTTCAATTCCCGCCTCAGGCGACTGACTGTGTGGAGTTTGCACGTTCTCCCCGTGTCTGAGTGGGTTTCCTCCGGGTGCTCCGGTTTCCTCCCACAGTCCAAAGATGTGCAGGTTAGGTGAATCGGCCATGCTAAATTGCCCGTAGTGTTAGGTAAGGGGTAAATGTAGGGGTATGGGTGGGTTGCGCTTCGGCGGGGCGGTGTGGACTTGTTGGGCCGAAGGGCTTGTTTCCACACTGTAAGTAATCTAAAAAAAACAACCCTATTACTTCTACACCTTTCCAAAATTTGCCTCCGAATCTGCTACTCTATGAATCCGTTGCTATTGGGGCTCTATAGATAATTCCAAATAAAGTGTCTACTCCTTTCCTGTTTCTGACTTCCACCCATAATGAAGCATTCAGCAAACCCTCCTCGACGACCTCCCTTTCTGCAGCTGTGATACCACCCTTGATTAGCAATGCCGTGCCCCATCTCTTTTAACTTCCTCCCTATTCCTTTTAAAACATTTCATTCCCATAATATGTAACAACAATTCCCTCCCCAAGATATCCAAGTCTCTGTCATGTACACAGCATTGTAGCTCCAAGTATTGATTCATGCTCTGAACTCATCACCTTCATTCTTGACATTGCTTTAAATCAGATACACTTCAAGCAATCACACTGACTGTAACTTTGTCTTCTCAACTGTTCATCTTTCCTCATCGATTCTCTGCATGCTGTATCTGTCTGCTCACGAGCTACCCCATCCCCTGATTCTTAGTTGTGGTTCCCACCTCACCCCCCTGCCAAACTAGTTTAAAATCTCCTAAAGAGCTCTAGAAAACTTCCCTAAAATGATTTTGTTTCGCCTCCAGTTCAGATACAACCAGTCCTTCTTGTATCGGTCCCAAACTCCCCAGAAGGTATCCCAATGATTTCCACATACCTAAAGCCCTCCCTCCTCCAACAGTCCTGCAGACACCTGCTCAGCTGCACTCAATCTCTGTTCCGAGCCTCACTGGTCCGTGGCACAGATAGCATTTCTGAGATTACTACACTGCTCCTCCTGTCATTTCGTTTCCAACCTAATTACCGATATTCACTCTTCGGTTCTCATTCCTTTTGATTGGTAGCGATGTGTAACGTGACCTCTGGTGCACACCCTCTTCCGTTAAGAAATCTGTACATTCGACCTGAGACATCCCTGACACTCAGTAGGCAACATGTTAATCGGGAGGCTCGTTCATGACCACACAATCACTTGTCTTTTTCTGTAACTATTGAATCGCCTATCACGATCGCTCTGCTGTTCTCCCCACTTCCCTTCTGTGCCACACAGCCAGGCTCAGTGGCAGAGACCTGGTCGCTGTGGCTTTCCCCGAGCAGCATCCAAAGCGTTTTACTTATTATTGAGAGGAAGGGGGTATCCCTGCACCAACTGCCTATTCCTTTTCCTTCTGCTGACCTTCACCCAGCGACCGTTATTCTGTGACTTCGGTGTCTCTATATCCCTAAAACTCCTATCTATCATCCCCTCAGCGTCCAAAATGATCCAAAGTTCATACAGCTTCTGCTCCAGTTCCTTAACCTGGTCTGTGAATAGCTGGAATTTGATGCACTTCTTGCACGGGAAGTCAGCAGAGACACGAGTGGTGTTCCTTCCCTCCTATATCCTGCAATGCGACTGTCCATGCTTCCGTCCCCACAGCTCTTAATCGCCAAAAGAATTTTTTATAAATCCTTACTCTAAGAACTCTCCATGCAGTTTCCTTTTTTGATTAGAGGGGACGCCGAGTAGGAGACACTACACGTGCAGTGTTTTGGGTTTAGCCACTGCCCGAATATATTACTTCACTTACCCAGCAGTCCCCATGACCTCGTCTGCTCCAATTCAGCCTGTGCTCCGGTGATTCACCAGGTAAGCATTTTATATTGAAATCTCCCTTCGCAGCTGCCCTCTGGTTCACTGTCTGTCGATTCCCGTTGCTGAAATTAATATTGTGTGAGAACCCACAGACAATGGACCTACCTTTGGAAATAATTTAGGATAAATTATAGTCTGTGGTTCAAGCACATCGGAATTTAAAACTACCACCATTAGCCCAAGAGAAGGTAGTGTCAGACAGGGAAAATATTCTCCACGAATATGAACAGATCAAACGAATTCGCACAGTAACTGGTTCTTACCAGGAATACCAACAATTGCGAGGATGGGATAGTAAATGTTTTCTACTTGTATAATCACTGGTGGACTCATACTCAGATTGAAGCGATATTGTTTCTCTGTGCAGGCAGCCGTGAAAATACCTGTCACATTTATAGCAGTGGGAAAGCCTCAAGTGACATTGAGAAAAACAAAATAATTGAGTTAATTACAGGCAGGTAAGCAAATAAGTTATTGGAAATCATAATTACTGCTGCCTATCAGGAATACTATGCAATGATGTTACATTTTAAATAATAAGGTTAGCAAAGTATTGCCATAATCGAGCATTTCAAGCAAAATAATTCGACATCACCATTCAAAACTGATTGCACAAGGCCGCTGAATTTGGTTTCGTGACCGCCATGTATACGAAACAGAAAATGTGGGTTTTTACAGTGCATTTATTTCTTACACTTGACTGTAAATGAAAAATCTGGTCTATTTCTTCCAATACATGTTATTTGTAATTTAAAATTATGTTGGTGGATATCGTTCATGAGGTGTATATAATCAAGCGCTATTCGAGTGACATAACCAGGTACATGCAGATGATCAGCATTTCAGCTAAATTGAGATATTTTGTTTTTGAACATCTGAATAATACATCTTTTACAGTCGAAACTGACTTCATGAGTTAAGGATCCCTTTAATTGTCATTCTACGAATATTTTACGGTATGCTGACCGACAATTTGAGATGTTGCTTGTTTCCTGTATAAGTGAAAATATTAACAGTACAGACCTCACGGTCTATTTATGTATACTGATACATACTGATATATTTTGCACCATATACGTGGTTTTCATTTCTTGTTTTAATATTATCTTCAAAAGTGAATGGGCAGAAATGACAACATTTGATAACAAAGTTGGAAGGTATTCTGGATGCTCCAAAAATATTAGATATGAAAACGATAGATTTGATGACTCTAATTTGGAACAGGTATTTAAATCTTTAATTGGACGATAAGAACATCAAAAACAAAGCCTGGTGACGTCGCATGTTGCTCGCTGTCACCACTTTATGAATTGTTCAAGGTGAAAACATCCAAAAAGCATGTTGTAGTTTCACAGAATTATTAGGACTGCTCCAGTCAAATGGATCTCAGAGAACCCCAACAGTGTGGAAACAGGCCATTCGCCTTCCCTATTATTCTACAATTACCCCTGACTAATGCACTAACCTACACATCACTGAACACTATGGACAATATATCATGGCAAATTCATCTAACGTACACATCTTTGGATTGTGGGAGGAATCCCATGAAGACACAGGGAGAATGAGCAAACGCAACGCAGGCAGCCGACCGAGGCTGGAATCGGACTCGGGTTCCCGGCGCTGTGAGGCAGCAGTTCGAACCACGAGCCCACCCTGCTGCCCTGACCAAACTCAAGTAAGTCATTCAGAACCGTTAGGCTATTTCACCCCATATCTCTGCAAGTTTAATTTCTTCAGGTTTTCATCGAATGTTTATCAAATTGGAACATATCAGTGACTCACCAACAAACAATTTGGATGCATAAATACCAGATTATCACAATCTGTGTAATCCATTCAATTGTACATTTCTCCCCACAATGTACAATGCAATAAGACTGTAACCCGAGGTATTGTTGGATCAAATAATGGAAATCGCTTTTCACAGCATCATTTCATTAATCTCAAGATAGTTCTCAAATCACAAGACAACCTTTCTTTACACATTTAATGTTAAGAAATATGTAAAAACTGATGCAGTGTGTAAAAAAAAAAGTTTATCTCGCGTGCCCCGCAAATTGTTTTTAAGTATCAGCCTTAAAATACAATTTGGAATGTACTCGTTCTGAGAGATCAGCTCACAAATCAAGGCCACAAAACCAGTCAGGGTTTTCATCATCGACGATATGTATTAAATGGGCGTGATAGATGCTTATAAAATCATGAACGATGTGGATAAATTGAACAGGCAAGGAGTCCAAATGTAGAGGGCATAGATTTAAGGTGAAGGGGAAAGATTTTAAAAAGGTGTGAAGGGTAAATTCTACAGGTCTTGTGTATACATATCGTAAGGAGCTGCCAGATGAAAAGGATATTAATAGACAATAGATAATATCTGAAGGAGTAGGCCATTCTGCCCTTCGAGCCTGCACCACCATTCAATATGATCATGGCTGATCATGCCTTATCTCCATAACCCTTGATTCCACTATCCTTGAGAGCTCTATCCAACTCTTTCTTAAATGAATTCAGAGACTGGACCTCCATTGCCCTCTGGGGCAGAGCATTTCACACAGCCACCACTCTCTGGGTGAAGAGGTTTCTCCTCATCTCTGCCCTAAATGGTCTACCCCGTATTTTTAAGCTGTGTCCTCTGGTTCGGCACTCACCCATCACCGGAAACATGTTTCCTGCTTCCAGAGTGTCCAATCCTTTAATAAGCTTATATGTCTCAATCAGATCCCCTCTCAGTCTTCTAAACTCAAGTGTATGCAAGCCCAGTCGTTCCAGTCTTTCAGCGTAAGGTAGTCCAGCCATTCCAGGAATTGACCTTGTGAACCTACACTGCACTCCCTCAATAGCCAGAATGTCTTTCCTCAAATTTGGAGACCAGAACTGCACACAATACTCCAGGTATGGTCTCACCAGGGCCCTGTATAGCTGCAGAAGGACCTCTTTGCTTCTATACTCAATCCCTCTTGTTATGAAGGCCAGCATTCTATTAGCCATCTTCACTACCTGCAGTACCTGCATGCTTACCTTCATTGACCAGATCTCTTTGTACTGCCCCTTTACCTAAATTGATTCCATTTAGGTAGTAATCTGCCTTCCTGTTCTTGCCACCAAAGTGGATAACCATACATTTATCCACATTGAACCGCATCTGCCATGCATCTGACCACTCACCTAACCTGCCCAGGTCAGCCTGTAATCTCCTAACATCCTCCTCACATTTCACCCTGCTACCTAGCTTAGTATCATTAGCAAATTTGCTAATGTTATTACTCATACCATCTTCTATATCATTAATATATATTGTAAAAAGCTGCGGTCCCAGCACGGATCCCTGCGGTACCCCACTGGTCACTGCCTGCCATTCCAAAATGGAGCAGTTTAACACTACTCTTTGTTTCCTGTCAGCCAACAAACTTTCAATCCAAGTTAGTACTTTGCCCCCAATACCACGCGCCCTAATTTTGCTCACTAACCTCCGATGTGGGACTTTATCAAAAGCTTTCTGAAAGTCCAGGTACACTACATCTACTGGATCTTCCTCGTCCATCTTCAGAGTTACATCCTCAAAAAATTCCAGAAGATTAGTCAAGCATGATTTCCCCTTCATAAATCCATGCTGACTCTGACCTATCCTGTTACTACTATCCAGATGTGTTGTAATTTCATCCTTGATAATAGACTCCAGCATCATTCCCACCACTGAAGTCAGATTAACTGGTCTATAATTTCCTGCTTTCTCTCTCCCACCTTTCTTAAAAAGTGGTACAACATTAGCCACCCTCCAATCCACAGGAACTGATCCTGAATCTATCGAACTCTGGAAAATAATCACCAACGCATCCACGATTTCTCGAGCCACCTCCTTCAGTACGGGTGTAGAGAGACATGGGGACATACTGGCAAATGGGACTCAGTCAGATGGGATGCTTGGTCAGCACAGGAAATTCCTGATGAAGGGTTTATGCTGGCAACATCGACTCTCCTGCTCCTCGATTGCTGCCTGGCCTATTGTGCTTTTTCAGCGGCACCCTTTTGGACTATGATTCTCCAGCTTTTGGACCCTTCTCTTTCACCAAACAATCACAGTAACATAATACTACTTTCTCTCCATCTCCCTTGATCCCTTTAGCTGCAAGGTCACACCCAGCTTCCTCATTAAAATGTCTAATACATCGGCCGGAATTATTTCCTGGATGAGAGAAACCAGAGGTTCACAACTCACTCAATGCTGGAATTCTCCCTCATCTCAGTCCTGAATGGGTAGCCCTTATTTGTCGATTGTGACGCTGAGTTTTGGCCTTCCCCAACATGCTGCATCCAGCCTGTCCTGTTCCATTACGATTTGGTATATCTCTATGAGATCTCTAGTTTATCCAGTCTTTCTTCATATGTAGTCCTGCCATTCCTGCAATCAGTCTGTTGAATCTTCGCTGGACTACCAGGTAGATTGGTGAGTGCTGGGAGAGGCAAGCAGATCATACAAGATTCTCCTGGGTCTTTCCCCCCTCGAACAAATATACCGTCATCAATACTATTGGTGGGGACAGCCGAAACAGTAGTGACACAAGATAGAAGCTTGAGGCTGGTGCAAAAGTTATAGATTCTTAAGGCAGGCAACAGCTCAGCCGGGAATGAGAAATATGATGAATTAGACTCTATTCATTTGAATGCAAAAGGTATGACAGATAGTGCAGATGATTTCAGGGCATGGGTGGGAGAGTGGGAAAGGAATATCACAGCTATTGCAAAAGCATTTCAGAGAGAAGAAATATGCAGGTAGCGTAATGTTCCGGGGAACGAGAAAACTAAATCACAGCGGGACTCATACTCTTTATGGTAAAATACTCGGGAGTGTTGCTAAACAAAGAGACCTTGGAGTGAAGGTTCATAATTCCTTAAAAGGAGAGTTACAGGTATATAGAATAGTGAAGAAGGCATTTAGTATGCTTTTCATCCTTACTCAGAGCTTTGAGTATAGTATTGGGATGTCACGTTTCGGAAGTACAGCATATTGGTTTGGCAGCGTTTGGAATATCGCATGCAATTCTGGTCTCCTTCCTATCGGAAGGAAGTTGCGAACCTTGAAAGTGTTCAGAAAGGATTTAAAAGCATGTTACCGGAGTGGAAATTTTGAGCTACAGGGAGAGGCTGGATAGGCTGGTGTTGTTTTCGCTGGAGCGTCAGAGGCTGTGGGTGACCGAATAGAGGTTTATAAAATCATGAGGGGTATGGATAGAATAAAGAGAAAAAGTCTTTTCCCTAGGGTGCGTGAGTCCAGAACTAGAGAGCAACAGTTGAGGAGAATGATATAAACGGGACATAAGGACCAGCATTTTCACGCAGAGGGCGGTACACTTTGGAATGAGCTGCCAGAGGAAGTTTTGGAAGCTGGTACAATTACAGCATTTAAAAGGCATCTGGATGGGTACATGAATAAAAAGGTAAAAACAATGACTGCAGATGCTGGAAACCAGATTCTGGATCAGTGGTGCTGGAAGAGCACAGCAATTCAGGCAGCATCCGAAAAGCTTCGAAATCGATGTTTCGGGCAAAAGCCCTTCATCAGGAATAAAGATGAAGGGCTTTTGCCCGAAACGTCGATTTCGAAGCTTTTCGGATGCTGCCTGAATTGCTGTGCTCTTCCAGCACCACTGATCCATGAATAAAAAGGGTTTGGCGGGATATGGGTCAAGTGATGGTAAATGGAAGTCGACTAGGTTAGGATGTTGCACTGAAGGGTTAGGACGAGTTGCACTGAAGGGTCTGTGCTGTATATCTCTTTGCCTCTGTGACTAAGAGCGGAAGGCGAGTTGCGTTTTTGACTTGGGATCATACTATGGCCCCAGTTCGAGATGATATTCAAATGAGACCGTCCAGTGAAGCTATATGGGTGGAATCGAGAAATACGAAGGGCGTGATCACTTTGATGGTATTGTGCTCTCAGCCTGCGAATAGTCAACAGGAAATTGAGCAAATCGGTACACACATCTTAGTAGTGGACGAGTAGCAAGATTGTAATAGGCAGAGATGTTACCCTTCCAAACATAGACCGGAACTGCAATCGTACTAAGGCCTTGGATGGGGATGATTTTTTTAAGCCTGTTCAAAGAAGAAAAATCTCAATCAAATCTCAGGTGGTCATACGAAAGAAGGGGCAAAAATCAACGTCCTCTTTGGAAACAAAGCAGGGCAAGTAAATGAGTTGCTAGTGGGGGAAAGTCTGGGACAAATGGCAACAATTCTATCAGTGTAAACATAATTCTGGAAAAGGATAGTTCTGAGCCACAAGTGAAATTACGAAAGTGGGGCAGCGCCAATGTTGATGGTATCAAACAGCAACATTCAAATTCTGAGAGGGGCAGGCAGTTCGAAGTTAAAGAGTTGTCTGAAAATGGGTCGGCTTTATAAAGTAAAATAAACGAGATTTCAGACACATTGTGTTCCGTTTAATTTGGAGAGCAAAGTTAGCAAAGTAGGGTATACTAATTGGCTAGAGATAGTAAGGCGGTGGTCAAGAAAAGGAGGAGGCATATCTCACGTAACGATGGACAGAGTCAACTGAAAACACCGAAGAGTCTTCAGGGATGATGAAGTCCACTTGGAGGGATACAGAAAGGCCAAAATTGAACATGATATAGTTTGACAGATGGAGAAGAGGAGAAAAGAATCACCGGAGATGGGTAAAATCCGAAAATACAACATTCCAAAATGTGTATTTACTGTGGAGAGACATGAAAGCTCTGGGACGACTGACAATAAATAGTTATGTCTTGAAAAGTGTTCATACTGGAGAAGAGGTGGAGTTGCAGCTCTTAAAATGCATAAAAGTAATTAGATTATATTCTCCACAGTGTGGAAACAGGCCCTCCAACCCAACAATTCCACACCGCCCCTCTGAAGAGAAACCCACCCAAACCCATTCAGCTACTCTATATTTACCCCTGACTAAAGCACCTAACACTGTGGGCAATTTAGCATGTCCATTTCACCTGACCTGAACATCCTTGGGTTGTGGGAGGAAATCTACGTAGACACAAGGAGAATATGCAAACTCCACACAGACAAGCGTGAGACAGGGATCAGTGCTGCCGTCTCAGTGATTTAGTGCTGGGGTCTCAGTGGTTTACAATGTCACTAATGGAGTGAGACAGGGATTAGTGCTGCGGTCTCAGTGACTTACCATGCAACTAATGGCGTGAGACAGGAATCAGTGCTGGCGTCTCAGTGATTTACAATGTAACTAACGCAATGAAACGGGGATCATTGCTGTGATTTACACTGTAAGTAATGCAGTGAGACGGGGTTAGTGCTGGGGTCTCAGTGATTTGCAATCTGTGAATGTCGTGAGACAGGGATTAGCGCTGAGGTCTCAGTGAAGGCCAAAGTAACTGTTGGGGTGAGACAGGTTTTAGAACTGGAGTATCACTGATTCACAATGTAACTAATGGATCAGTGCTCGGGTTCATTGATTTACACTGTAACGAATGGAGTGAGACAGGGATTGTTGTGAACTTGCAACAAAGTGACAGACAGAACCAGAATTGGACATTCGACTACCGAGTTGGTATTGCTATGCAATTATGCAGACAGAGACCTTCTTTGAGAGTGAGTGGAAACAGTGATGCGGAACGGTAGATATCCTCTGAATGACATGCGCCTGTCGTTCCTCAGGTAACAGTAAATTTGAAGTTGCATTTCCACAAACTGAGGAGCAGATCACCACAAATAAATCAGAATACAACAAGATGTACTCCTCAGGGAGATAGTTTCCATCATTCATTTATGGGAGAATGTTAAAAATGGAAACTGAAGATACCAGGTTTATTAAGCTGCTTTCACCAAGTTCAAGTCCAAGTTTAATCCTGTTCACCAAGTCTAAGAACCTGTTCACAAAAGCAACGACTTGCTTTGTAATATCTGACAGTGAAAGATCGAGTTGGAAGTTCACAGTGTGAGTGGGCAGACTATCTGGCTCTGATCAGCAGAGAAACCGAATGTGGTTGGATCACCTGGAAGCCAGACGGGTCTCCAGCTTTTGGGCACAGTAGAGAGTCGTTTCAAGATAGATCGAGAGGGGGAGTGGGGGGGTAAAGAAGTGAATCAGGTACCGTTTGTGAGTTGGGACACGAGTCAGAGAAAGTCATTGCAGTGTGTGGTGTGTGTGAAATGGCCTGACGGGTACATCTGAGATGCGTACATGCATTTTGTAGTTTAACTTTTCCTCAGTAACTATTTCAGTCAGTTTTGTCAGAATCGTCACAAGGGAAAGGTTTGAATTGTGACTGTTCCAGGGTTAACAGCAGCATTGAATTAAAAGCATCAATTGCCCAGTAAATCGCTAACAGAGTTCTATAATGTAAATGATACGGGGTCCCCGTGCACTTTCATGAACGGTTTGAGCAGTGGAAAGCCCAACCCAATAGCTGTCAATGCCATTTCTGTGTGACAGAGTTATGCAGCATGTAAACAGATACTTCGGCCAAATTACCCGTGCTGACAAGACTTCCTAAATTTGACTGGACCAGTCTGCCTGCGTTTGACCCATATTACAGCAATGCCAGTCAGTTGAATGTGTATAAAACTCATTGTAGTTCCAATGGACCACAAGCTGCTCACTGACCACAAAGAGTAAAAAATTCAATCGAACCATCAGTATGGCATATACTTCATGGAAATCCAGAAAGTTAACTATTGCGCTTTTTTTCAATGCGTCATAAATCAGCCATTCCAGGCTTACTGACCATTGGCAGATTTAATTGGTGATAGACAAAACTTGACACGAATGAAAGAGTGTGATGGTACTAATTTCTTTAAGGCAATTTGCTTGATTAGGAAGTAGCTGATGGATGCATTCTGCACATGAAAAAATTTTCAACCGGTCTCATTGTTATGATGGCCGTATGCCTGGCTTGTATGTTGCTAATTTAATGGAGAATATCTGTCTGAATGCCTATGAATTTTTAAGTCACCAGGCTAGGCATGCAGTAGCATCGCTGTGTGTCCAAATGCAGTAAAATTTGAGATTGTTTTTCTTCTGCATAGGTTATCAAAACCTGATCAGTCCGCCGTGCTCTTTGCCAGTACAGTATAAAATGGCGAGAATTAATTGTACTGGGCATTTCAAGAATACAAGTAATATCCGATAGGGGGAATCTTGTCAGTCTGAAACACGTGTGTCATGCCAGCAACACAACGCCCCTCATCCATTGAATGAATCATTGCATTCAAATGATGATGTTTTGGACATTTTTCTTAGCAGTGGAAATCTAACTATATCATCCACATCAGAAATTAAATCGTGGTGGCGGGGAGTCGCTGGGAAGTGAATATTCTCTGGTTTATGACGAAATAATCTAATTCACTGTCTATTTCATGTGGAAACTTATATTGGCCATTTTCACCGCATCAAATAGCACCTTGGGTATTCCCTGTGACACTCTGTTACTTTCACAAAATCATTAGAAATATTGTTATCATAACAAGGATCACACCAACTCGGCCGAAAGTCGGAGAAGTCCCACATTAGTCATTTGAAAGATCAAGTGACGTGGTTATGAGGTTATATGTCTAATCTATTGTCACTGGCCCATCCAAAACTTTCAGATATGATCACAGTCCCCGAAGATAATCAAAGGGCCAGATCCTCGGCAGCTTCTCTGCTTATGGTGGAAATGCATCGGAATTCACTCAGACACTGAGGAGAAATACGAACAGCAACATCTGTTGTCATACTGCTTTCACGGCTCAGTTGGTTGAAGATCTGAACATGGACGCTAAACCTCAAATGATCAACATCCCATGGAAAACACAGGCAGGTGAGCAGAGTGGATGGGTGCACCTTATTAGTAAGAAACCAAAATAATAGCAAGAAAGGATGTAGGGTGACAAGATGTAGAATCTGTGTGGACAGAGTTGAGGAACCGCTTAGGTTAAAAAAACACAGCAGTTCCAGTATCGACATCCAAACAGTAGTCAGAATTTGGAGCACAAGAAAGATTTGGAGATTAAAAAGGTGTAAAAGAAAAACAAGGTTACAGTGATCGTTTGGGGATTTCAATATGACAGTGAAAAGGGAAAATCAGGTTGGTCGGGACGAGAAGAAAATGCATTTGTGTAATGTCTACAAGATGGCTTTTTGTAGCAGCTTGTGGTGGAGCCTACCAGGGAAGAGGCAACTCTATACTTAGAGAAGTACAATGATAAAACTTGATAAGGGAGCTTAAGGTGAAGGAATCCTTTGGAACCATTTACCATAATAGGATAGAATTTGCCCTGCAATTTGAGAGGGAGAATCTGGAATGTGATATCGCGATATTAACGTTGAATGAAGGATTGGAGAAATTATTCCTCATGAAAGGCTTATGCCCGAAACGTTGCCTCTCCAGCTCCTCGGAATCTGCCTGACCTGCTGTACCTTTCCTGCAAAACACTTTTTGACTCTTATAGTTGAATGCAGGTATGTTGGAGGAACTGGATAGAATTAACTGGGAGGGGAACCTAACATGAAAGACAGTGGAAAATAGCTGACATAGGTTTCTGCTAGTAATTCAGGAGACACAGCAAAAAAATCATCAGTGGGATAAAGAAGCATGGTAATAGGAGGACGAGGCAACTATGGCTGTCAAAGGAAGTCATGGGCAACATAAAAGAAAAAGGGCAGCATGCAATGCGATGAAGGACTGTGGGAATACAGAGGATTGGGAAGCCCACAATCAACAGAGGAATTTTTTTTAAAAAAGTAAGCAGGAAGAAGATTAAGTAAGAAGGTACGCTAGCAAGCAATATAAGAGAAACTCACAAGAGCTTCTTTATCTATATAAAGGGCAAAAGAGAGACACAAATAGTCATTGGCCACTGGAAAATGTCACTGGAGCACTGGCAATGGGGAGCAATGAAACGGTGGAGGAACTGAATGCGTTCTTTACAACAGTTTTCACAGTGGAAGACTCAAGTATATTCCCAAATAATTCAAGACAGTCAGGGGTGGAGAGGAGCAGAGGCGAGTATAGTGGCTGTCACCGAGGAGACGTTGTGAGAAAAACTGTTTGTCTGAAGGTAGTTAAATCACTTGGACCAGATGGACTGAATAGATTCTTGAGGCCTCAAGTTGTTCCTCATCTGAATTTATAAATAACGGATATCAGACACCAAATTTATACTCGACTCAAAAAAACGTAATAATTTGATACTAATATCGTAACTTAAGCAGAAAATGGATGAAAAGACTGGCAATGTATTTCATATCTATGGTCTCTCCCCAGTCTACATGAAGTACCATGCCCATTCTCTTTCACACACATGTACACATGCATGCACAATCAGAGACAGGCAAGCACATTTAAATGATAAATTGAAAGCAAATGAAGAATCCCAATTTGCCAGCCAGCGGTTTCAAAATGGGTCCTAAACCTTCATGTGCTCTTGAACAATGTCGTGTATGCCAAATACATGCGATTATATATTCTTGAATTCCAAAGTCACTGGTTCTTGCAAATATTTTCTGCAACCCACTTTTAATTGACGTCTGACATATTGGGGTTCCTCCCTCAATCCCATCAACATTTTTTAAAGTACAAAATGAAATGCAAAGCAACTTTAAATCCAGTGGTTTTGAATACCCTCCATCTTCTGCCCAAGACCCAGATTAAACATGAGTTTCTCTTCACTTCTCAACATTTTCTGTGATTTATCTCGCCAACGTCGTTCTATCTTTGTTTGACCAATTAAAAATCAAACCTGTATCTACCAGTTCTTCAGCATATCATATCCTGGTGGCTTAGCGTCTGCTGTGATCTTAAACTGTGATCAACTTTCCAGACCAGTTTCTGTAAACAATAGCAGTTTGTTTGTTCTCTCCAGTTACAAACATCGAACGGCTGTCCAAAGCTTAATTCTCATCTTCAGTCCACAGTTCCAAACTCGCGATGAGACAAAATCAAAATAACATCGTGAAGTTCTCAACATAACATATGTATATTTCATACCGTTCACACATAATCTGATATTGGTGATGCATTTGGCTGTGACACTTCAGCACATTCAGTTAACCAATACATCAAACATTAAAAGCCTGACGCTGAGTTTCATTTTCATATCCAATCGATCCATGCATTCCGTTCCCGCTGTCCAGTAGTCCTTGATATCCTTCACCATCTAATACCGGCCTGAAGAGCATTCATACCATTAAGAGTTGTTCGTTTTGCCACAAAGTCTTGACTTCACAAGGCGAAAATTCAAGGAACCCCATTTTGTTTTCCTCTGCACGGCTAACTCCTTTCTTCTCAGAAACTCCACAAAATATTAGCACATTAACCAAGCATCCGGTCATCTTTGCTAATATGCATTAACGATTTTTTTTATACAATTTCTATCTTCTTGGAAAGCACGTTTGTCATGTGCTTGTTAATAAATTAAAGGTGAAATAATGACAGAATATGTTGTTTTATCTTTCTTACCAACATGGAAGGTCAGACATCAGACACCAATTACCTTCAACATGATAACATTTATCGCTTACAGTAGCTGCTAGGAAATGCAGAGGAAACAAGAATGTTTTTACTTTTCCCATATCATCTGAATAATTTGATGCAAAATTAGTGAAACTGAGCTGCGCTTATTTTATTTAAGTCTATGCAAGTTGAACGAATTCTATTTAATTGTATAAATCAATTTTAAATCTGGAAAGTTTCAAGCATTTGACTGAGCCAAAGATGAAATCAAAGGGATACCTAACGATATGCATTAGTTCATCTCTAAAATGCTTCTGAGAAGCTGCATAAATAAATGTGTTTGTACAAGAACTCAAACATCTGAGCATATATCCAGATTGCTCTGCAATAGTGGCAGGGTAATCATAATTAGCTTCTAACAATTGCGTGCTTATGAAATGAACACTGATAAAATATATAAAATTTACCATCCATAACAATATGAAAGTGCCTGATATCACTAATAATAAAATAATGGATTTCCTTCTGACCTTTACCTCTGGATCAGAATGATGATCAACGCACTTGTTGCTTCGTAGTCCACTTCTTATTCGATTGGCAATTAAAATATGCCTGATAGTCAATGCATTAAACAGTAGGATCAAAACAAATGGTAAAAATGGTGTTAATATGGTATCTAACCAAAAAAGCACTATAAACACAGTTAAGGTGTAGAAGCTTGCTTTCATATAACATGACCATGGTATGTTGTCAATTATTTCCCGAGGTTCATAAATAAAGTAAGTTGGAATATTTTGCAAGATACAACATAAACCGATCACTGATAATACCACTGTACAACATTTCTCAGTGCAATACTTTATTCTTAATGTTTGATGACAAATAGCAACAAATCGATCAAAAGTGAAAGCTACAGTAAACCAGACTGATAAATCAACTGAAACAAATAACAGGACAAGATTGAGACTACAAATAGGAGTATAGTTCAGGAATGAATGTGAAAAATAAGCATCATTAATTTCATACAGAATCACTTCGAATAGTAGAACCATTAAATCAGCAACTGCCATAGCCAACAGGTAATGGGTGATACATTTTGAGAGGCCACACCGCCCACGTAAGAGAATGAAGATCGTCATCAAGTTAGCTGCATAAAAGATGGAAGAAAATTACAATGTGCACTTCCTCAGATAGATTACCAATCCTGACAGAAATATTGCATTCATGGAGGAGATCCAGGCATCTATGGCAACAGCAGTATTCATTAGCTAACTTATGATTAGTCTTGACAAAATAATAATGATCTCTCTTCACGAATAACTATCACCACTTTTGTGGTATAAACCCAGAATTGTGTTTGAGAAGGCAGGTGATGCTTTGACAGAAAGATTGTGCCAGAAGATGAAACAAATCCAAATTAGGATGGCGTGTTATTGAGAGGGATTTTTACAGGTATTTAGTCCTTTTTCCTACACAACAAGGGCTTTTCATGCCACCTTCAAATACTCTAAATGTATTCTTCATTTCCTTCCTGGCTACATTGTAACCTTAGAGAACCATGTCTGTTTCTAGCATCCTCAAGTAGGCTTCCTTCTTCCACTTGACTGATTGTTCCACATCTCTTGTCATCCAAATTTCCTGCACTCTACCATCTCTTTCTTACCTCAGTGGTACAAACCCAACCAGGACTCAAGAGACTCCACATTTCTGTTGTGCATTTCTTGAGAATATCACCTCTCATTTTATGCTCCAGAGTTCCTGCTTAATGGCATTTTAACCCCGCCTCCTCCAATTGAGTACTTTCCCATACTGTCTACTCCACTCCATCTCCTTGATTATTCTAAAATTTGGGGTATTGTAATCACTATCACCGAAATGCTCTCCCACTGAGAAATCTGACACCTGACCTGGATCACTGCCAAACACCAAATCTAATGACTCCCCTCTCGTCAGCCTACCGACATATTGCAACAGGGATCCTTCCTGGACAAAACTGTCAAAATCTGCAAAATCCAAACTATTTGATCTATGGAGGTGCTATGGTGGGAAGTCGACGTCACCCATAACAACAGCCCGATTACGTCAAAATCTTTCCAAAACCTGCTTCCGAATCTGCTCCTCCGTGCTTCCGTTGATATTGAAGCTCCATACATAACTCCCAATAAAGTAACTGCTCCTTTCCTGTTTCTGACTTCCACCCATAATGAACCATTCAGCAAACCCTCCACAGCGACCTCACTTTCTGCAACTGTGATAATGTCCTTATTTAGTAATGCTATTCCCCCATCTCTTTTACCTTCCTCCTATTCTTTTTGAAACATCTAATTCCCTATGCAACAACCATTCCCTCCCCATGATATTGAAGTCTCTGTAATGTGCACAACATTGTAGCTCCAAGTATTGATCCATTCTCTGAGTTCATCCCCTTCATTCTTGACATTTGCATTAAAACAGACACACTTCACACAATCACACTGTCGAAAACTTTGTCTTATCAACTGTCTATCTTTCCTCATCGATTCTCTGCACGCTGTATCTGCCTGCTCACCAGCTAACCCATCCTTTGATCCACAGCTGTGATTCCCACTCCCCTGCCAAACTAGTTTAAAACCTGCTAAAGAGCTCGAGCAAACTTGCCAAACATGATTTTGTTTCCCCTTCAGTTCAGCTATTACCCGTCCTCATTGTATAAGTTCCAACTTCCCCAGAAGGTCTCAATGATTTCCACATATCTAAAGCCCTCCCTCCTGCAACAGCCCTGCAGACACGTGCTTAGCTGCACTCGATCTCTTTTCCTAGCCTCACTCCCCCGTGCCACAGGTAGCAATCCTGAGATTATTACACTGTTCCTCCTGCCATCTAGCTTCGAACCTAATTACATATATTCACTTATCAGGGGCTCACTCCTTTTTTGAGCTCTATTTTTGATACCGATGTGTAACACAAACTCTGGTTACTCACCCTCCCCCTTTAAAAATCCTGTACACTCGGTCTGAGATATCCCTCACACCCAGAAGGCAACATACTATTCTGGAGGCTCGTTCATGACCACACAATCACTCACGTTTTGATGTAACCATTGAATCGCCTATCACGATCATTGTCCGAGTCTCCCCACTTCCTTTCTGCGCTACGGAGCCAGGCTCAGTGGCACAGTCACTGTGGATTCCCCTGCCCCACCCCCAACCCAACAGAATACAAAACGTTATACCTATTATTGAGAGGAATGAGGTATCCCTGCACTAACTGCCTAATTTGTTTCCCTCTCCTCCTGCCGTTATTCTGTGACTTAGGTGTCATTGCCTCCCTATAAATACTATCTATCATCACCTCAGCCTCCAATAAGATCCGATATTCATCCAGCTCCTGCTTTGATTCCTTAATGTGATCTGTGAAAAGCTGGAGTTTGGTGCACTGCGCGCAAAGGAAGTCAGCAGGGACACAACTGGTATCCTTCAACTCCCATATCCTGCAATTCCATATCCTGTCCACACTCCCATCCCCTCACCTCGAAATTGCCAAAAGAGATTTTTTTAAATCCTTACCCTAACAACTCTCCACACAGTTTTCCTTTTTTGGTTAGAGGTGGACGACGTGGTGGAGACAATACACGTGCAGTGTTTTGGCTTTAGCCACTGCCCGAATATATTGCTTCACTTACCCAGCAGTCCCCATGACCTCGTCAGGCCAATTCAGCTTATGTTTCGCTGATTCACGAGGTAAGCATTTTATATTGAATTTACCTTCCCGGCTGCCCTCTGACTCACTGTCTATCGACTACCGCTGCTGACATTAATATACTGTCAGAACCTACAGCCAATTGAACTATCTTTGGAAATAATTCATGATAAATTGTAATCAGTGGTTCAAGCACATCGGAATTTAAAAATAGCATCATTAGCCCAAGAGAAGGTAGTGTCAGACAGGGAAAATATTCTCCATGAATATGAACAGATTAAACAAATTCACACAGTAACTGGTTCTTACCTGGAATACCAACGATTGCGAGGATGGGATAGTAAATGTTTTCTATTTGTATGATCACTGGTGGAGTCATACTCAGATTGAGGCGATTTTGTTTCTCTGTGCAAGCAACCTTTCTAACTTGAAAATAACTGTCTCATTTATAGCAGTGGGAAAGCCTCAAGTGACATTGACAAAAACAAAATAATTGAGGTAATTACAGGTAACAAAGAAGTTATTGGAAATCATAATTACTGCTGCCTATCAGGAATAGTATACAATGTTGTTACATGTTAAAATAATAAGGATAGCAAAGTATTATCGTAATCGAGCATTTCAAGCAAAATAATTCTACATCACCATTCAAAATTGATGACACAAGTCCGCTGAATTTGATTTCGTGGGCGCCATATACAAAAAAACAAAATGTGTTTGTTTTTGCAGTGCATTTATTTCTTACACTTGACTGTAAATTAAGAATCTGGTCTATTTCTACCAATACATGTTATTTATCATTTAGAACTGTGTTGATGGATATCGTAAATGAGGTATATGTAATCAAGCTATTTTCGAGTGACATAACCAGGTCATGCAAATGATCAGTCCATCAACTGAATAAAGGTATTTTGCTTTTAGCATCTGAATGATCTGTGTTCCATTCGAAAAAGGCTTCACGAGTTAAGATGCCATTTAATTGTCTATCCACTGATATTTTACATTATACTGACTGGAAATTGTTGCTTATTTCCTGTTGCAGTGACACTATTAACAGTAGATACCTCATGGTCCATTTATGTATACGGATGCATATTGATACTTTTAGCACCATATGCGTAGTTTTCATTTCTTATTTTAATATTCTATTCCAAATTGAAAAGCAGCCGGTTAGTCTCGATGGTGCAATTGGTGAGCGCGTTCGGCTGGTAGTTCGAGCCCACTCAGGGACGCTGCGTTTTTATCTCGCCACTCACTCTATGGGCACATATCTGACCCCCCCTGTGGGGTGGCACGATGGCATAGTGGTTCGCACTGCTGCCTCACAGCAACAGGGCCCCAGGTTCAATTCCAGCCTTGCGTGACTGTCTGTGTGGAGTTTGCACATTCTCCTCGTGTCTGTGTGGGTTTCCTCCCGGTGCTCCGGTTTCCTCTCACAATCCAAAGATGTGCAGGTCAGGTGAATTGGCCATGCTAAATTGCCCATAGTGTTAGGTGCATTAGTCAGAAGGAAACAGGTCTGAGTGGATTACGCTTCGGCGGGTCGGTGTGGACTGGTTGGGCCAAAGGGCCTGTTTCCACACTGCACGTAAAGTAATCTAATCGAATCAAAAAAATGACAACATTTGCTAATAAAGTGAAAAAGCATTGTGGCCTTTCCGAAAATGTTAGATATGAAAATGATAGATTTGATGACTCTGATTTGTAACAGGTGTTTAAATCTTTAATTGGAAGACAAAGGCATCAAAACCAAAGCCTGATGACTTCCCATGTTGCTCACTGTCACAACTTCGTTAATTTTTGAAGATGAAAACATGCAAAAAGCATGTTGTAGTTTCACGCAATCATTGCGACCTCATCCAGACACTTCATAGAGGTTCATAGAACCCAAACAACATGGAAACAGGCCCTTCAGCCCAATAAGTACACCCCACCCTCCCCACTCTGAGGAAAGCGATGAATGCAGGGAGAATGTGCAAAGTACACGCAGGCAGTCGCCCAAGGGTGGAATCGGACCCGGGTCCCTGGCGCTGTAAGTTAGTAGTACTAACCAGCTGCCCAAACTCAACTAAGTCGTTCATAACCATTTCCCTATTTAACCCCATAACTCTGCAAGTTTACTTTCTTCAGGTTTTCATCAAATGTTCATCAAATTGGAACATATCAGTGACTCACCAACAAACAATTTGGAGGCATAAATACCAGATTACCACAATCAGTACAATGCATTCATTTGCATATTTCTCCCCACAATGCACAATGCAGTAAGACTGAAACCCTTAGTGGAATCAAGTAAGGAAATCGCTCTTCACGGCATGATTTCATTGATCTCAAGATATTTCTCAAATCACCAGAGAATCAAATTAGAAAAGAAAACTCGGCATTTAGAATATCAAACTTACTATTAAATTATTATTATCTTACAGAAGAATGGAAGTGGATGTTATTACAAAACAAGTTTCAAAACTACTCTGAAGTTTCAGTAATAGAATCAAATTCTTGCTATTTCCATGGATATATTATTGACTTATTACAATGCTCTAAACTTCCCAGCCGAGGGAAATGTTTTCTTAGATTCAACCCTGCTTGACTCCTGATGAATTTCCATTTCCACTCAGTCTACTTCTCATTTAATTCTTCGAAATTCCAAGAAATATACGTCTGCTCCTTTTCTCTTGAAAAGCCACTCACATCCTCTGGAGCAAATTTGCCCTTCCTTTGATTACGGAAGCAAAACTGCTCCGAGATTTCATCTAGTCTCTGCAAAACTGAAAACAACTGCAATCTGTTATTCAAAACCTTCTGTAACAAAAACCAACATACCATTTATCTCGTGGAAATAAAAACAGAAGTGTTTGTAAGGCTGTGAGTTGCTCCGTATTGATTAATTTTGAAAATTAACTTTTACTGTTAAGAAACATGTAAAACCTGATGCAGTGCATAATAAAAAAACTTTATATCGCGAGCCCCACATTTTTTTCTTAAGTATCAGCCTTCAAATACAATTTGGAGTCTACTAGTTCTGAGAGATCACCTCACAAATCAAGGCCACAAAACCAATCAGTGTTTGCACCATCGACGATATGTATTAAATGGGCGCGATAGATGCTGATAAAATCATGAAGGATGTGGATAAAGTGAACAGCCAAGGAGTCCAAAGGTAGCGGGCATAGATTTAAGGTGACAGGGAAAGATTTTTAAAAAGTGTGAGGAGTAAATTCTGCATGACGTGTGTGCTGCATATAAGCATGAGCTGCCAGATGAAGGGGATAATAATAGTACGGGTGTAGAGGGATATGAGGACATATTGGCAAATGGGACGCAGTCTGATGGGATGCTTGGTTGGCACAGGAAATTCCCGATGAAGGGTTTATGCTGACAACATCGACTCCCCTGCTCCTCGGTTGCTGCCTGGCCTATTGTGCTTTTTCAGCGGCACCCTTTTGGACTCTGATTCTCCAACTTCTGCAGCCTTCTCTTTCCCAAACAATCACAGTATCATAATACTGCTTTCCCTCCAAAACCCTTGAACCATTTAACTGCAAGGTCACGCCCACCTTCCTCTTTAAAATGTCTAATACATCAGCCCTAATTGTTTCCTGTGTGCGAGAAACCAAAGGGTCACAACTCTGTCAATGATGGAATTCTTCCTCAACGTAGTCCTGAATGGGTAGCCCTTATCCGTTGATTGTGATACTGAATTTTGGGCTTCCCCAACACGCTGCATCTAGCCTGTCCTTTACCATTACGATTTGCTCTATCTCTATTAGATCTCCAGTTTATCCAGTCTTTCTTCATATGGAGTCCTGCCATTCCTGCAATCAGTCTGCTGGACTACCAGGTAGATTGGTGAGCGCTGGGAGAGGCAGGCAGATCGTACAGGATTCTCCTGTGTCTTCCCCCCCTCGACCAAATGTACCTTTATGAATACTGTTGGTGGGGAGAGCCGAAACAGTAGTGACACAAGACAGAAGCTTGAGGCTGGTACAGAAGTTACAAACACTTAAGGGAGGCAACAGCACAACCAGGAATGAGGAATATGATGAATTAGACTGCATTCATTGGAATGCAAGACGTATGACAGTGGAGATGATTTCAGGGCATGGGTGGGAAAGGAATATCACAGCTATTGCAAAAGCATTGCAGAGAAAAGAGCAATGCAGGTAGCATAATGTTACAGGAAACAAGAAAACTAAATCACAGCAGGACTCATACACTTAATGGTAAAATACTAGGGAGTGTTGCTGAACAAAGAGACCTTGGAGTGCAGGTTCATAGTTCCTTGAAAGGAGAGTTGCAGGTATATACAATAGTGAAGAAGGCATTTAGTATGCTTTTCATTCTCACTCAGAGCATTGAGTATAGTATTGGAATGTAATGTTGCGGCTGTACAGCATATTGGTGTTGCAGCGTTTGGAATATTGCATGCAATTCTAGTCTTCCTCCTACGGGAAGGAAGTTGTGAATCTTGAAAGTGTTCAGAAATGATTTGAAAGCATATTGCTAGGGGTGGAAGTTGTGAGCTCCATGGAGAGGCTGGATAGGCTGGGGTGGTTTTCCCGAGAGCGTCAGAGGCTGTGGGTGACCTAGTAGAGGTTTATAAAATCATGAGGGGTATGGATAGGGTAAAGAGAAAACGTCTTTTTGCCTCGGGTGGGTGAGTCCAGAACTAGAGGGCATCAGTTGAAGGGACAGATATAAACGGGAATCTAAGGGCCTACTTTTTCACGCAGAGGGCGGTGCACTTTGGAATAAGCTGCCAGAGGAAGTTTTGGAGGCTGGTACAATTTAATGATTTAAAAGGCGTCTGGATGGGCACATGAATAAAAAGTGTTTGGCGGGATATGGGCCAAGTGCTGGCAAATGGAAGTAGACTAGGTTAAGATATATGCTCGGCCTGGACGAGTTGTCTGAAAAGTGGTAGGCTTTAAAACGTAAAATAACGAGATTTCAGACACATTGTGCTCCTGTTAATTTGGAGTGCAATGCTAGATATAGTAAGGCAGTGGTCAAGAAAAAGGCGGAGGCATATCATAGGGAACGATGGATAGGGTCAACTGAAAACACCGAGGAGTCTACAGGGATGTTGAAGTCCACTTGAGGAAATCAGAAAGGCAAAAATGGAACATGAGATAATTTGTCAGATGGAGAGAAGGAGAAAAGAATCGCTGGAGATGTGTAAAATCATAAAATACAAATTTCCAAAATGAGTATTTACTGTGGAGAGACTTGAACGCTCTGGGACATCTGGCAATAAACAGCTATGTCTTGAAAAGAGATCCCACTGGAGAAGAGGTGGAGTTGTAGCTCTCAAAATGCATAAAGGTAATTAGATTAGATTACATTGGATTCTCGACAGTGTGGAAACAGACCCTTCAGCCCAACAAATCCGCACCACCCCTCCAAAGAGAACCCCACCCAAACGCATTCCCCTACCCTATATTTACCCCTGACTAATGCATCTAACACTGTGGGCCATTCAGCATGGCCAATTTACCTGACCTGCATATCTTTGGATTGTGGGAGGAAACTGGAGCACCTGGAGGAAACTCACGCCGACACAGGGAGGATGTGCAAACTCCACACAAACAAGCAGGAATTCATGGAGTGAGACAGGGATCGGTGCTGGTGACTCAGTGATTTACAATTTGGCCAGTACAATGAAGCAGGGATCAGTGCTGGGGTCTCAGTGATTTAAAATGTCACTAATGGAGTAAGACAGGGAACAGTGCTGAGATCTTGTTGATTTACTATGCAACTAATACTGTGAGACGGGGGTTAGTGCTGGTGTCTCAGTGATTTGCAATGTAAATAACGGGGTGAGACTGGGATCAATGCTGGGATCTCAGTGAAGTCCAAAGTTACTGATGAGGTGAGACAGGGATCAGTGCAGGCGCATCAGTGGTTTACAATGTAATTAATGGAATGACACAGGGAACAGTGTTAGCATCCCAGTGACTTATCGTGTAACTAATGTAGAGAGAGGGTTCAGGGATGGGGTATCAAGTGGTTCACAATGTAACTAATGGAGTGAGACAGGAAAAGGGCATGGTTCTCAGTGATTTACAATGTAACTAATGGGGTGAGACAGGGATCCGTGCTGTGGCCTCAGTGATTTACAATGTAACTAATGGAGTGAGACAGGGATCAATTCTGGGGTCTCAGTTATTCCCAATGTAACTAATGGAGTGAGACAGGGATCAGTGCTGGGGTCTCAGTGACATACAGGTTAAGTAATGAAGTGAGACATTGATCAGGACTGAGGTCTCAATAAAATGTAATGTAACTAAAAGAGTGAGACAGGAATCAATGTGGAGGTCTCAATGATTTACAATGTAACTCATAGTTTGGGGTAGGGATCAGTGCTGGGGTCTCAGTTATTTACTATGTATCCAATAGAGTAAAAATGGATCAATACAGAGTTCTTAGTGAGAGATACGTTCAGTAATGGAGTGAGACAGGGATCAGTGCTGAGGCCTCAGTTATTTACAATGTAATCAATGGAGTGAGACAGTAATGTATGGTGGTGTCTCAGTGAGATGCAAGGAAAGTAATGGAGTGAGACAGGAATCAATGCTGGGGTCTCAGTGATTCCCAATTTAGCTAATGCATTGTGAAAGGTTCCCCTACAACTCACCCCACACTGCCCACCACAACCCCACGGCCAGGCACGTTGACATGCCTCCCAACAACATTAATGAACCTACCTGCTCGGACGTTTGTTGCAATGTGAATCAGATCATGCCATTTTTCCTTGTTCAGCCTTCACCAAAAATGGTCCCAGATATCCAGGAATTTGCACCAACTCTTCAACCACAAATTCATCTGTCCCACTTTTTTGTTGGTAAACTCACGAGCACTCACCGGAAATGATCCAGAGATTACAATCATGTCTTTTCTCTTAAAATATTGTGTAGCTTCCAATATTTTTGATGCGGGGCCTCATTCGGCTGTATCAACAGATACCACGACCACTCACTCATCAGGTTGAGTACTTGTGAGCATTTCTTCAATTGGCAAATGTTATGGCCGTTTGGAAATGATGCGATAATTTGAATGTGCATGTCAATTTATTTGATACATTTAAAAGGAAGCTAAATATTGGCAGAAGTTCTTATTCTTCAATGAGTTGACAATTTCGGAAGAAGGCGTCATTTTGGAATCAATATTTTTTTTCCGAGAGTTATGAATAGTTTATTGGCACTGTTCAATATTGTAGTTCAAATTGTGTCTAAACTTACTTTAGGTATGATTGTCAATTTGCCAGTTACCAGTGACAATGAGTGGACAGGTGTTAATTATAATCGTTTCTTCTCAAAATAATGTGTTCTTTTGTTTGTACTACCACTTTTCATTTTACGTCAAATCTGAGATGGTCTATCAGTTTTGAAGTGGTGTCTCTGTTTCGGAATGATACTACAGCCTAATGCCCAACTCCAGTCATTATGGCTGCAGTTAAAAAACTGTTTTGCTCAAGGGAGCCGTGGCTTGTCAATTGAATGTAACAATGCTGATCAACCAGCAGATGGAACATATTCAGAATGAAATCGTCAAAAATCACATGACACCGGTCCAACAAGTTTTGGAGAAAGGATTATGGATTGGTTTAATGGAAACTTTATTAATGAGGGGCAGGATATCGCCAAAACCGTCTGTGAACAACTCTTGGAGGGTATCTCTACAGCGAACAAAGCAAGACATTTAAAATGGCAAGGAGAACATAAAGATTGCAGTTGCTGGAGATCAGATTCAAAAAGTGTGATGCTGGAAAAGCACAGCAGCTCAGTCAGCATCCGAGAAGCAGACGTTTCAGACATAATGCCTTCATCAGGAATGCCATGATGCCCTGCTGTGCTTTTCAAACGCCACACTTTCCAACATTTAAAATAGCACAGTGATACAGTTCAAAATGTTCCTTTTTGGGGTTAAATGTACGAGTAACAAACACGGAGAACCATGAATGAATAGGAGCATTCAGAACTGAATAAAGGTTAGAAGAGGGACTTGGCATAAGAGAAAAGGCAGCAGAACAGTGGAGGCCCTAAAAATATGGGTGGTATCTGTTGATACAGCCGAATTACAGAATGAGGCCCCGCATCAAAAATACTGGAAGCTACACAATATTTTAAGAGAAAAGACATGATTGTAATCTCTGGATCATATTCTAACAGTATATCAAGGGGAAGAGAATAACCATGGAAAGAGTAGGGCCCATTAAAGGTAAAGGGACAAATTATGCATGGAGCCAAAGGACATTAGTAGAATGTTATATGCACTTCCGTCTGTCCTCAGAGCAAGGAGGATGGAATACAAAATTAGGAAAGATGAACCGTAGTGTCCTTGACCATATTGTTAGAACTCGTAAGGCATTCCAGGCTTTAGCAAATTTAAACGAGTATGAATCACCAGTACTGGAGGAAGTGTATCCCACGCTCGAGTTTTCTTTCATTTACTTCTGACTAGTACCAAAGAAATGGAAGATAGCTGTTGGATTTTGATTCGCTAGAGGTTTCAAAGAGTTACTGACCAAGTCATTTCGATATTGCAATTACCAAACTCCATCCACAACTGTGGCAGTGAATACATCACTGGAAGCTTGAGCTTATTTAAAAATTTGAAAAATTGTTGTTAACTTGCAAGAAGGTGCCAGGGAGAACCAGAATTGGACATTCAACTCACGAGCTGGTAGTGCTATGCAATTACGCAGTGAGAGACCTTTCCTGCAACTGAGTGGAAACAGTGAAGAGGAACGGAAGATATCCTCTGAATGACATGCGCCTGTCGTTCCTCATGTAACAGTAAATTTGAAGTTGCATTTTCACAACTGAGGTGCAGATAACCACAAATAAATCAGAATACAACAACACTTACTCCTCATAAAGATAGTTTCAATAACTCATTTGTGCGAGAAGGTTAAAAATGCAAGCTTGGGATATCTGGTTCATTAAGCTGCTTTCACCAAGTTCAAGTCCAAGTTTAATACTGTTCACCAAATCTAAGAAAATGTTCACAAAAGCAACTAGGCGATTTGTATTATCTGACAGTGAAAGATCGAGTTGACAGTTCACAGTGGGAGTGGGCAGGCCATCTGGCTCTGACCAGCACAGAGAGCGAGTGTGGTTGGGTCACCTGGAAACCACACTGATCTTCAGCCTTTGGGCACAGTTGAAGGAAGTTTGGAGACAGCTCAGGGTGGGGGTGAGGAAGTGAATCAGGTGTGGTTTGTGAGTTGGAATGCGTCCCAGTCCATGTCATCGCAGTGTGTGGTGTGTGTGAAATGGCCTGAGGGGACTTCTGAGAGGTTGACATATATTTTATAGTTTAACCTTTCCTCAGTATCTATTTCAGTCACTTTCGTCTGAATCGTCACAAGAGAAGGGTTTGAATTGTGACTGTCCAGGGTTAACAGCAGTGTTGAATCAAAAGCATCAATTTCCCAGCAATTCATTCAAAGTGTTCTATGACATAAATGATACGCGGTCCCCGTGCACTTTCCATGGACGATCTGAGCAGTGGAAAGCCCACCCCAATAGCTGTCAATGCAATTTCAATTTATAGAGTTATACAGCATGGAAATTCGGCCAAATTTACCATGCTGACCAGGATTTCCTAAATTTAACTGGACCCAGTTGGCTGCGTTTGACCCATATACAACAGTGGCAGTCTGCTGAATGTGTATAAAAACCATTGTAGTTCCAATGGACCACAAGCTGCTCACTGACGACAAAGAGACTAGCAACAAATGCAATCCAACCATCAGTATGACATTTACTTCATGGAAATGAAGAAAGTTAACTGGTGCACTTTATTTCAATGCATCATAAATCAACCATTCCAATGACAGGCTTACTGACCAATGGTAGAGTTAATTGCCAATAGACAAGACTGGGCACGAATAACACGCTGGGATGGAACTATTCTCTTGGCGGAATTTGCTTGATTATGAAGTAAGTGATGGATGCATCCCGCACATGAAAATCAATTTCAACCAGTCTTAATGTTATGATGCCCGTGTGCCTGGCTTGCATGTTGCTAATTTATTGGAGAATATCTCTCTGGGCGCCTATGCATTTTTCCATGTTTTAAGTCACTAGGCTAGACATGCAGTAGCATAGCCGTGCGTTCAAACTCAGTAAAATTTGATGATTGCTTATCATCTGCGTAGGTTATCAAAACATGATCTGACTGCCCTGCCCTTTGACAGTGCAGTAGAAAATGGTGGGAATTAATTGCAGTGGACATATCAAGAATACAGGTAATATCGAGGAGGGGGTCTTGCCAGTCTGAAACCCGTGAGTCATGCCAGCAACGCGATGTCCCTCAGCCATTGAATGAATCATTCTATTCAACTGATGATGCCCTGGAAATTTGTCTTAGCAATGGAAATCTGACAATATCATCCACATCAGAAATGTATGGGGAGGTGCTCGGAAGTGAATGTTCTCTGATTTATGACGAAATAATCTCATTCACCGTCTATTTCCAGCGGAAACTTACATTAGCCATTTTCTTTGAATCAAATAGCGCTTTGGGTAATCCCTTTGACACACTGTTACTTTCACTAAATCATTAGAAATATTGTTATCATAACAAGGATCACACCAATTGGACAGAAAGACAGAGAAATCCCACATTAGTCATTTGGGAGATCCAGTGACATGATTATGAGGTTATTTGTCTGATCAATTGTCACTGGAGCCTCCAACTCTTTCAGATATGATCACATTCCCCGAAGATAATCAAAGGGCCAGAGCCTCTGCAGTTTCTATGCTTATGTTGGAAATGCATAGGAATTCACTCACACTGAGGAGAAATACTAACAGCAACATCGGTTGTCATACTGCTTTCACAGCTCAGTTGGTGAAAGATCTGAACAGGGAAGCTAACCCTCAAAGGATCAACATCCCATGGAAAACACAGGCAGGTGGGCAGAGGAGATGGGTGCACCTTATTCCAAAGAAACGAAAACAATAGCAAGAAAGGAGGTAGGATCAGAGGATGTAGAAACAGTGTGGGTAGAGGTGAGAAACCGCTAAGTTTAAGAAAAAAATATAACAGCAGTTACAGTATCGGCATCCAAACAGTAGTCAGGATTTCGAATCGGAAAATCAGGTTGGTCGGGATAAGAAGAAAATGAACTTGTGGAATATCAATGAGATTTTGTTTTGAAGCAGCTTGTGGTGGAGCCTACCAGGGAAAAAACAATTCTGGATTTAGGAAGTGCTATGATAAGACTTGATAAAGTGAGCTTAAGGTGAAGGAGCCCTTCGGAGCCATTAAGCAGAATATGATAGAATTTACTCTGCAATTTGAGAGGGAGAAGCTGGAACGCAATGTGGTGATATTATGGTTGAATAAAGACGTGGAGAAAGTATTCCTCATGAAGGGCTTATGCCCAAAATGTCGATGCTCCTGATCCTCAGATGCTGCCTGACCTGCTGTGTTTATCCAGCATGACACATTTTGACTCTTATAATTGAATAAAGCCACATGGAGGAACTGGATAGAATTGACTGGGAGAGGAACCTTACATGAAAGGCAGTGGAACACGTTTCTGGTAGAAATTAGGGAGACACAGCAAAAAACTTCATCTATAGGATAAAGAAGCATGGTAAAAGGATGACGAGGCAACCATGGATGTCAAGGGAAGTCGGGGGCAGCATAAAAGAAAAATAGAAGCATGCAATATGGTGAAGGGCTGTGGCAATCTAGAGGATTGGGAAGACCGCAATGAAGAACAGAGGACAGTTAAAAAGAAGTAAGGAGGGAGGGGGTTAAATAAGAGGGTAAGCTAGCAAGTAGTATGAGAGAAGATTGCAAGAGATCGATAAGTTGTTGATTGCCGAAGGAATCAAAGGTTTCAGGGAGAAAGCGGGAAAATGGGGTTGAGAAAGTTTCTTTTAGCCATGATTGACGTTACAGCAGACTTGATGGGCTGAATAGACTAATTTCTGCTTTTATATCCTACGGTGTATCCTCGAGGATTGTGGAGAACAATTTTGTCAGTTGACATATGCAGTTTAACTGAAATGTAGTTCAAATGAATCATGTTTGATGCTGGATAATAGGCCAAACTAAATCAGCATCCTGATCCTTGAATTTAAACACAATAAAATTAAAGACTTTGACAGACATTCAAAATCTTCAAGTTCTTCCTCATCTGACTTTACAAATAACAGATATCAGATACCAAATTTATAATACACCAAAGAAAATTTGATAATTTGATACTTATACCATAACAAGCAAAAATTGGATGAAAAGCAAGGTATGGAATAACATATCTACGGTCTCTCCCCAATCTTCATGAAGTACCATGCCGATTCTCTTTCACATATGTGCACATGCGCGCTTTCAGAGACATATAAGCACATTTAAGTAATAAATTGAAAGCAAATACAAATTTCCAATTTCTCAGTCAACTGCTTCACAGTGGGTCCTAAACCTTCATGAATCCTAGAATGATGTGTTGTATGCCAAACACATGCGATTATGTATTCTTGAATTCCAAAGGCACTCGATCTTGCAAATATTTTCTGCAAACTACTGCAGAACTTTAATTGATGTCTAACATATTGGAGTTTGTCCCTCAATACCGTCAATTTTGTTTTAAGAAAATAAGTACAGAATGAAATGCAAAGCAACTTCAATCCAGTGGCTTCGAATACCCTCTCCCTTCTGCCCAAGACCCAGATTAAACCTATAGTTTCTCATCATTTCTCAACATTTTCTGTGATCTGTCTCATCAACGTCGTTCTACCTTTGTTTGACCGATTAAAAATCAAACCAGTATCTACCATCTCTTCAGCGTAGCATATCCCCGTGCCTAAGCACCTGCTGTGAACTTAGACCATTAATAAATCTGTGACCAACTTTCCAGACCAGTTTCCATAAACAATATCAGTTTATTTGTTCTCTTCAAAACAGAAACATCAAGTAGCTGTTCAAAGTTTATTTCCCATCTTCAGTCCACAGTTCCAAACTAGCGATGAGACAAAATCAAAATAAAATCGTGAAGATCTCAATGTAACATATGTATATTTCATGCAGTTCATACGTAATCCAATATTGGCGATGCGTGATACTTCAAGACATTAATTAACCAATACATCAATCATTAAAAGCCTGACCCTGAATTTCCTTTTTATTTCAATCAATCAATGCATTCGGTTCCAGTTGTCCAGTAGTCCTTGATATCCTTCACCATCTAAATCGGGCCTGCAGAGCATTCACATGATTAAAAGTTGTTTGTTTTGCCACCAAGTCTTGAATTCCCAGGGCCAAATTTCAAGCTACCCCATTTTGTTTTGCCATGCACGGCTAACTCTTTTCTTCTCAGGAACTCCATTAAATATTAATCCATTAATATTTTATGATGGAATTTCTATCTTCTTTGAAAACACGTTTTTCAACTTCCTGTGAATAAACTAAAGGTGAAATAATGGCAGAATATGTTGTTTTATTTTCCTTACAATCATGGAAGGTCGGACATCAGACTCCGAATACATTCAACATGAAGATTTTTATTGCATACAGTAGCTGCTTGGAAATGCAGAGGAAACAAGAATGCTTTTACCTTCCCCATATCATCTGTGTAACTTAATTCAAAATTCGAGTACTGTTTATTTTATTTAAGTCTAAGTAAGTTGAACGAATTGTGTTTAATTGCATAGATCAATTTTAATTCTGGGAAGTATTAATCATTTGACAGAGCCAAAGATGAAATGAAAGGGATATCTAATGATTTGCATTAGTTTATAGACCTGTTATACTTAAAAGCTATGTGGTAGTTACTGAAAGGCAGTCAGATTCTGTTTAAAAAGGCATATTATTTTGCTGCTGCATTTCTTGTCGATAGCACACATTGCCACCAATTCTTTCATTGGTTGGAAGGTTATGCATGCCGATGATAGAACATTGGGCACACACAAAATATAGCAATTTAAAATTACTGAAGGTCCATTGTAAGTTATGCTATACTATAATCAAACGGAAAGTAAAAAATGGAATATAGCCACGTAATGATTAGCCTCCTGGAAATTCAGGTAACTGGAGGACGTATGTGGATGATCTACTTTGTGCTCTTGTCAATGGCACTGCCCAGTTTTAGGACAGCATGTGATTTAGTTTTGGAAAGGAGCATGAAAACAAGCGCTACAATTAACCTATTGTTTCTTGTACTTGGCTGTCATCCGTCACGTGTGCGGCATGAAGGTTACTTGACAATGATTGTCTTCGTTTCTGGAAGCCGATGAAATTTCCAAGCAAACATATAATGTTAACAAGAGGGGCTCACACGCTTTCTCAGCTATAATTTAGTTTGCAAAAAAGAACTAATTACAAGTTCAGGATTGATTTCATCTGAGGCCAACTCGAGTTTTCTACGTAACCCCTCCACTTTAAACAGTCAATACAAAAATGGTGCTTGACTGAGACCAAGAAACCCTTTACATATAACAATTATTAATCAATTTTATCATTATCGGTGTTGCTCAAATACAAATCTTTTAAGTTGCATGCGGTGCAATATCTTCATTTACGCATGACATTCTGTACTGCTAATCAGATGGACAACTAAATGTAAAGTTTTCTACATTTGTTTTTGTACAGAAGAAGAACATAGATTTTCCTGACACTTCAGAAATAACTATTTGGTCTATCTTAACACCTACATGTTTAAACTATTGCAGTTTAATTTATAGAAATGTGCACAGCACAATTGACGTTATCCGTCAAATTTATTTCCATTGATTGGTGTTGAGACATGTGCAGGTAGCCCACGATGATAAGTTGCTCAAGAATTCCTCCAGATTTCTTGCAAGTCACGTATGTTGTATGAGTTATCATGAAAGTATCACAGGAAAGAATAATTATTATCTGATATGGAACAATAACGTGTTGAATTGGACTTCATATGATTACATGTCGGGATACATATTGTTATGCATTGCACTTTCACCTAAGCTTTGCATTACAACTGGTGGTTACCCAGAATTAAATTGATTAAGACGAAATTTGTCTGTCTCATTATAGCATAATTTTTTAAACGCCCATAATATTTCTACGACGTTGCCTGAATACTAATCTAAAAGGGAAAAAGTGAGGACTGTAGATGCTGGAGATCAGAGCTGAAAATGTGTTGCTGGAAAAGCGCTGCAGGTCAGGCAACAGAAGAATCGACGTTTCGGGCATGAGATTTCCTGAAGAAGGTCTCATGCCCGAAACGTCGATTCTCCTGCTCCTTGGATGCTGCCTGACCTGCTGCGCTTTTCCAGCAACACATTTTCAGCTAATAATCTAAAAGAACATACTTCACACATCATATATTTGGGCTAAATCTTGGAAAATTGGTTGACAGTGTAAATTGTATTTCTTCTCAATTTGTTACGGAACACAGAACGGTAGAGCACATTACAGGTCCTCAGGCTTTCGATGTTCATCATAGAATCTCTACAGTTTGGAAACAGGCCCGAAAGCCCAACATGCCCACACTGACCATCCAAAGACCAACCCACCCAGACCCATTCCCCTACTCTATATTTATCCCTGACGAATGCGCCTCACCTACACTTCCCTGCACAGTGTGGAAAACGTAGCATGCCCAAAGCACAAAACTTACATATCTTTGCATTGCGGGAGGAAGCACCCGGAGGAAACTCATGCAGATAAGGGGTGAATGTATAAACCGCACACTGACAGTCGCCAGATGCTGGATTAAAACCTGGGATCCTGATGCTGTGAGGCAGCAGCCCTAACTACTGAGTCACTATGCCGCCCTTTTCTCCTACTCTGTGATGAAAATAACCTACATACCCTTCATTTTGCTAACATCCATGTGCCTATCCAAGATGCTCTTACTTGTCCATAATGTATCTAAATCTACTATCACTGCTCGCAAAAGTTTCTATGCACCCACCATTCCCAGCGCAAACAAAATTACTTTTCACATCTCCCCTAAACCTTCCTCAAATCACCTTACAATTATAGACCCTCGTGACAGGCATTTCAGCCCTGAGGAAAAGTCTTAGGATATCTACTCTATCTATGCCTCTCATCATATTGTACACCTCCATCAAGTCACTTCTAATGCTTCGTCACTCCAATGTGACAAACCCAAACTCCCTAAACCTTTCTGTATGAGACATGCCATCTGGTCCAGACAGCAGCCTGGTAAATCTCCTCTGTTAGATATCTAAACTTACTTCCAATAATGAGGTGAAAAGAACTGAACACAATATTCCAAGTGTGGTCTAATCAGGGCTTTATACTCCTGCAACATATCTTTGCAACAATTACACTCAACCCCCGGCTCATGAAGGATGGCACATCATGCGTTTTCTTAACAACCCTATCAACCTGGGTGGCAACTTCGCTGCATCTATGAGCATGAATCCCAAGATCCCTCTGTTCCTCCACACTGCCAAGAATTCTGCCTCTAAAAGTGTAATCTGCATTCTAGCGTGATCTTCCAAAATGAATCATTTCGCATTTTTCCGGGTTGAAATCCATCTATCTCTTATCAGCCCAGCTCTGCATCCTGTTAATATCCTGTTTCAACATACACCATCAGCAACGCTATCCACAACTCCACCTATGTTCACCTCATTGGTAAACTTTCCAACCCACTCTTTCACTTCATCATGCATGTCATTTACCAAGATCACAAAACACACAGGCCCCAGGACAGATCCCTGTGGAAGAGCACTGCTGACCGAGATCCAGCAGGAATGCTTTCCATCTATGACCACACTCTAACTTCTATGGGCCAGCCAATTATGCACTCAAACAGCTAACTTGCCCTGCATCCCATGCCTCCTTGCTTTCTAATGAGGATACCATGGGGAACCTCATGAAAAGTCAGGCTAAACTCCATGTAAACCACATCCACCGATCTACCACAATCAATGTATTTTGTCACATACTTAAAGAATTCCTTGAGGCTTGTGAAGCATGACCTACCCCTGACAAAGCCGTGCTGACTATTTCTAATCAGGCTATGCTTTTGCAAATAACCACAATTCCTTTCTCTCAGAATACTATCCAATGATTTCCCCCACACTGAGTTATGGCTAACTGGTCTGTAATTCCCAGGGTTATCCCTATTCCCTTTCTTGAACAAGGGAATAAAATTTGTTACCTTACAATCATTTGGGACTAATCCAATGGACCGTGAGGATGCAAACTTCATCGCCAAAGGCACAGTAGTATCTTCCCTCACTTTCTGGAGCATCCTTGGTTATATCTGGTGTGGCACAGGGGACTTATCTGTCCTTATGTTTTTCCAAAGTTCCAGCACATCTTCCTTCCGAACATCTACCTGTCCGAGCGTATCAACCTGTTTCACTCTGTCCTCCCAAGCGAAAATGTCCCTTTCACTCGTAAATACTCAAGCAACGTATTTATTAAGGATCTCCGACTGCAGGCACAAGTTCCCTCCAATATCCCTGATCAGCCCTGCCCTCACACTGCCATCCTCCGGTTTCTCACATCAGTATAGAGAGCTTTGGTGTTTCCTTTTTCCTACCTGTCGAGGGTTTTTCATGCCACCTTCTAGATACTCTAAGTCTGTTCGTCAGCTCCTTCCTGGCTATCTCATAACATTTTAGAGTCCTGTCAGATCCCTGCATCCTCAAGTAAGCTTCCTTCTTCCACTTGATTAATTGTTGCCCATCTCTTGTCATCCAAATTTTCTTCACCGTACAATCTCTTTCTTGCCTCAGTGGTACAAACTCATCCAGGACTCAACAGTCTTCACATTTCTGTTGTGCATTTGTCTGAGAATATCATCTCTCAATTTATGCTCCACAGTTCCTGCCTATAGCATTTTACACCGCCTCCCTCAATTCAATATTTTCCCGTAGAGTCTGATCTGATCCCTCTCCTTGATTATTCTAAAGGTTGGGGTGTTGTGTTCACTATCACTGAATGTTCTTCCATTTAGAGATCTGACACCTGACCTGGATCATTGCCAAGCACCAAATCCAAAATGGTCTCCCCTCTAGTCAGCCTAACTACATACTGAAATATGAATTCTTCCTCGACACAACTAGCAAAATCTGCACCATCCAAACTATTTGATCTACGGAATTACTAATCCGTATTATGAAAGTTGAAGTCACCCATGACAACAACCCCATTACTTCTAAACCTTTCCAAAGTCTGCCTCCGAATCTGCTCCTCCATGTATCTATTGCTATTGGGGCTCTATAGATAATTCCAAATAAAGTGACTGCTCCTTTCCAGTTTCTGACTTCCACCCATAATGAAGCATTCAGCAAACCCTCCTCGACGACCTCCCTTTCTGCAGCTGTGATACCACCCTTGATTAGCAATGCCGTGCCCCATCTCTTTTAAATTCCTCCCTATTCCTTTTGAAACATTTAATTCCCAGAATATGCCACAACCATTCGCTCCCCAAGATAAACAAGTTTCTGTCATGTACACAGCATTGTAGCTCCAAGTATTGATTCATGCTCTGAATTCATCACCTTCATTCTTGACAGACACACTTCAAACATTTACGCTGTCTGTAACTTTGCCTTATCAACTGTCTATCTTTCCTCATCGATTCTCTGCATGCTGTATCTGCCTGCTCTCCAGCTACCCCATCCTCTGATTCTTAGCTGGGGTTCCCACCCCCTGCCAAACTAGTTTAAAATCTCCTAAAGAACTCTAGTAAACTTCCCAAAAATGATTTTGTTTCCCCTCCAGTTCAGATACAACCAGTCCTTCTTGTATCGGTCTCAAACTCCCCAGAAGGTATCCCAATGATTTCCACATACCTAAAGCCCTCCCTCCTCCAAAAGCCCTGCAGACACCTGCTCAGCTGCACTCAATCTCTGCTCCTAGTCTCACTGGTCCATGGCGCAGATAGCAATTCTGAGATTACTACACTGCTCCTCCTGCCTTTTCGCTTCGAACCTAATTACCGATATTCACTTTCGGTTCTCATTCCTTTTCCGAGCGATGTCACTGTTACCGATGTGTAACGTGACCTCTGGTGCACACCCTTACCCGTTATCAAACCTGTACACTCGACCTGAGATATCCCTGACACTCAGTAGGCAACATGTTAATCGGGAGGCTCTTTCATGACCACACAATCTCTTGTCTTTTTCTGTAACCATTGAATCGCCTATCACGATCACTCTCCTGTTCTCCCCACTTCCCTTCTGTACCACACAGCCAGGCTCAGTGGCAGAGCCTGTGCTTTCTCCGTGTAGCACGCCCTCCAAAGCAAGCAGCATCCAAATCGTTATACTTATTATTGAGAGGAAGGGAGTATCCCTGCACTATTTACCTATCCCTTTTCCCTCCTCTGACCTTCACCTACCGACTGTTATTCTGTGACTTTGGCGTCTCTGTATCCCTAAAACTCCGACCTATCATCCCCTCAGCCACCAAAATGATACGAAGTTCATCCAGCTCCTGCTCCAGTTCCTTAACCTGGTCTGTGACGAGCTGGAGTTTGGTGCACTTCTCGCACGGAAACACTAGTGGTGTTCCTTAAATCCTATATCCCGCAATGCGACTGTCCATGCTTCCGTCCCCACAGCTCTCAAACACCAAAAGAATTTTTAAAAAATTCCTTACCCGAAGAAATCTCCACACAGTTTTCCTTTTTTGGATAGAGGGGACGCCGAGTGGGAGACACTACACGTGCAGTGTTTTGGCTTTAGCCACTGCCCGAATATATTACTTCACTTACCCAGCAGTCCCCATGACCTCGTCAGCTCCAATTCAGCCTGTGCTCCGCTAATTTACTGGGTAAGCATTTTATATTGAAATTTATCTTTCTGGCTGCCCTCTGGCTCACTGCCTATCGACTCCCGCTGCTGAAATTAATATACTGTGAGAACCTACAGACAATGACCTATCTTTGGGAATAATTCAGGATAAATTATAGTCTGTGGTTCAAGCACATCGGAATTTAAAAATGGAATCATTAGCAAAAGAGAATGTAGTGTCAGACAGGGAAAATATTCTCCATGAATATGAACAGATTAAAATAATTCACATAGCAACTGGTTCTTACCAGGAATGCCAACGATTGCGAGGATGGGATAGTAAATGTTTTCTTTTTGTATAATCACTGGTGGACTCATACTCAGATTGAGGCGATATTGTTTCTCTGTGCAGGCAGCCTTTCTAACTTGAAAATAACTGTCTCATTTATAGCAGTGGGAAACGTACAAGTGACATTGAGAAAAAAATAATTGAGTTAATTACAGGCAGATAAACAAAAAGTTATGGGAAATCATAATTACTGATGCTTATAAGAAATATTATGCAATGATGTTACATGTTAAAATAATAAGGATAGCAAAGTATTATCATAATCAGGCATTTCCAGCAAAATACTTCTGCATCACCATTCAAAATTGATGACACAAGGCCGCTGAATTTGATTTCGTGTGCGCCATATATACAAATCAGAAAATGTGTTTATTTTTTCAAGTGCATTTATTTCTTACACTTGAGTGTAAATTAAGAATCTACTCTAGTTATTCCAATACATGTTATTTATAATTTAAAACTATGTTGGCGGATATCGTAAATGAGGTATATGTAATCAAGCTATATTCGAGTGACATAACCAGGTACATGCAGATGATCAGCATTTCAGCTAAGTAGAGATATTTTGTTTTTGAACATCTGAATAATACATCTTTTACGGTCGAAATTGGCTTCATGGGTTAAGATTCCATTTACTTGTCATTCTACTGACATTTTAGAGTTTGCTGACTGGAAATTTGAGTTGTTGCTTGTTTTCTGTGTAAGTGACTATATTAACAGTAAAGATCTCACTGTCTACTTATGTATACAGATGCATATTCATATATTTAGCACCACATGCATAGATTTCATTTCTTGTTTTAATATTCTCTTCCAAAGTGAATGGGTATAAATGATAACATTTGATAACAAAGTGGGAAAGTATTCTCAATGTTCCAAAAATGTTAGATATGAAAATAATAGATTTGATGACTCTGATTGGGAACAGGTGTTTAAATCTTTAATTGGAAGGTAAGGGCAGCAAAAGCAAAGCCTGGTGACGTCCCATGTTGCTCACTGTCACCACTTCATTAATTGTTCAAGATGAAAACATCCAAAAAGCATGTTGGAGTTTCACAGAATCACTGGGACTGCACCATCCAGAGACTTCATGGAGGTTCAGAGGACCCCAACAGTGTGGAATCAGACACTTGAGCCTAACAAGTCTATACCGAGCTGCTGAAGAGTACCCGACCCACACCCATTCGCCTACCGTATTATTCTACATTTACCTTTGACTAATGCGCATCACTGAACGCTATGGACAGTTTTCATGCCAAATTCACCTAACCTACACATCTTTGGATTGTGGGAGGAAATCCATGTTGACACAGGGAGAACGTGCAAACTCGACGCAGGCAGTCGCCTGAGGCTAGAATCGGACCCGGGTATTCGGCGCTGTGAGCCATCAATGCTAACCACTAACCCACCCTGCTGCCCTGACCAAACTCAAGTAAGTCATTCAGAACCGTTAGGCTATTTCACCCCATAACTCTGCAAATTTAATTTCGTCAGGTTTTCATCTAATGTTCATCAAATTGGAACATATCAGTGACTCACCAACAAACAATTTGTAGGCATAAATACCAGATTACCACAATCTGTGTAATGCATTCATTTGTATATTTCTCCCCACAATGTACAATGCAATAAGACTGTAACCCTAGGTATTGTGGTATCAAATAATGGAAATCGCTTTTCACAGCATCATTTCATTAATCTCAAGATAGTTCTCAAATCACCGGACAACCTTTCTTTACATTTTAAATTTTAAGAAACATGTAAAAACTGATGTGGTGTGTAAAAAAATAAGTTTATCTCGCGTGCCCCACAAATTGTTTTTAAGTATCAGCCTTCAAATACAATTTGGAATGTACTTGTTCTGAGAGATCAGCTCACAAATCAAGGCCACAAAACCAGTCAGGGTTTTCATCATCGACGATATGTATTAAATGGGCGTGAAAGGTGCTTATAAAATCATGAAGGATGTGGATATAGTGAACAGCCAAGGAGTCCAAATGTAGAGGGCATGGATTTAAGGTGATGGGGAAAATTTTTAAAAAGGTGCGAGGGGTAAATTTTGTATGTCTTGTGTATGCATATTGTAATGAGCTGCCAGATGAAGAGAATATTAACAGTACGGGTGTAGGGAGATATGGGGACAAACTGGCAAATGGGATTCAGTCAGATGGGATGCTTGGTCGGCACAGGACATTCCTGATGAAGGGTTTATGCTGGCAGCATCGACACCCCTGCTCCTCGGTTGCTGTCTGGCCTATTATGCTTTTTTCAGTGGCACCCTTTCGGACTATGATTCTTCAGCTTCTGCAGCCTTCTCTTACTCCAATCACAGTAACCTAATAGTGCTTTCTCTCGATCTCCATTGATTCCTTTAGCTGCAAGGTCACGCCCACCTTCCTCTATAAAATGTCTAATACATCGACCCCAATTGTTTCCTAGGTGAGAGAAACCACAGGTTCACAACTCACTCAATGCTGGAATTCTCCCTCCTCTCAGTCCTGAATGGGTAGCCCTTATTTGTCGATTGTGACCCCAAGTTTTGGCTTCCCCAACGTACTGCATCTAGCCTGTCCTGTTCCAATCCGATTTGGTATATCTCTATGAGATCTCTAGTTTATACAGTCTTTCTTCATTTGTAGTTCTGCCTTTCCTGGAATCAGTCTGTTGAATCTTCGCCGGATGACCAGGTAGATTGGTGAGCGCTGGGCTAGGCAGACAGATTATACAAGATTCTCCTGAGTTTTTCCCCCCTCGAAAATATATACCGTTATCAATACTATTGGTGGGGACAGACGAAACAGTAGTGACACATGATAGAAGCTTGAGGCTGGTACAGAAGATACAAACACTTAAGACAGGCTACACAACAGCCAGGGATGAGGAATATGCTGAATTAGAATCCATTCATTTGAATGCAAGAGGTATGATAGATAGTGCAGATGATTTCAGTGCATGGGTGAGAGAGTGGGAAAGGAATATCACAGCTGTTGCAAAAGCATTGCAGAGAGAAGAGCAATGCAAGTAGCGTAATGTTCCGGGGAACAAGAAAACTAAATCACAGCAGGACTCATATTTCTAATGGTAAAATCCAAGGGAGTGTTGTTGAAAAAAGAGACCTTAGAGTGCAGGTCCATAGTTCCTTGAAAGGAGAGTTGCAGGAGAATAGTGAAGAAGGCATTTAGTATGCTTTTCATTCTTTCTCAGAGCATTGAGTATAGCATTGGGATTCACGTTGTGGATGTACAGCACATTGGTTTGGCAGCGTTTGGAATATTGCATGAAATTCTTGTCTCCTTCCTGTCGGAAGGAAGTTGTGAACCTTGAAAGTGTTCAGAAAAGATTTAAAAGCTTGTTTCCGGGCTGGAAGTTTTGAGCTAAAGGGAGAGGCTGGATAGGCTGGTGTTGTATTCCCTGGAGCGTCAGAGGCTGTGGATGACCCAATAGAGGTTTATAAAATCATGAGGGTTATGGATAAGATGAAGAGAAAAAATTATTTTTCCCTTCGGGTGGGTGAGTCCACAACTAGAGGGCATCAGTTGAGAGGAAAGATATAAACGGGACATAAGAGCCAGCATTTTCATGCAGAGGGCGGTGACTTTGGAATGAGCTGCAGAGGAAGTTTTGGAGGCTGGTACAATTACATCATTTAAAAGGCATCTAGATGAGTACATGAATAAAAAGTGTTTGGCGGGATATGGGCCAAGTGATGGTAAATGGAAGTAGACTAGGTTAGGATATATACTCGGCCTGGACGAGTTGGACTGAAGGGTCTGTGCTGTCTATCTCTTTGCCTCTGTGACTAAGAGCGAATGGCGAGTTGCGTTTTTGACTTGGGAATATACTATGGCAGTAGTTCGTGATGAGATTCAAATGAGACCGTCCAGTGAAGCTTTATGGGTGGAATCAAGAAGTAAGAAGGGCGTGATCACTTTGATGGGATTGTATTCTCAGCCTGCAAATAGTCAACACAAAATTGAGCAAATCGGTAGACACATCTTAGTAGTGGACGAGTAGCAAGGTTGTAATAGTGGCACCTTCCCCTGCCACCGCAGGAATTGCAAAACCTGAGCCCACACCTCGTCTCTTACCACCATCCAAAGTCCTAAAGGAGCCTTCCACGTCCATTAAAGTTTTACCTGCACATCCACCAATATTTATTCATTGTATCCGTTTCTCCAAATGCAGTCTCTTCTCCATTGGGGAGACTGGACGCCTCCGAGCAGAGCGCTTTAGGGAACATCTCTTGGACACCCGCACCAATCAACCACGCCACCCTGTGGCCCAACATTTCAACTCCCCCTCCCACTCAGCCGAGGACATGGAGGTCCTGGGCCTCCTTCACCGCCGCTCCCTCACCACTCGACGCCTGGAGGAAGAAAGCCTCATTTTTTGCCTTGGAACACTTCAACCCCAGGGCATCAACGTGGACTTCACCAGTTTCCTCATTTCCCCTTCCCCACCCCATCCCAGTTCCAAACTTCCAGCTCAGCACAGTCCCCATGACCTGTCCTGCTGGCCTATCTTCTTTTCCACCTATCCACTCCACCCTCCTCTCTGAACTATCACCTTCATCCCACACTCATCCAACCATTGTTCTCTTTGCAACCTTGCCCCATCCTCCTCCCTGACCTATCAGCTTCATCCCCATCCCCACTCACCTATTGTACTCTATGCTACATTCTCCCCACTCCCACCCTCCTCTCATTTATTTCCCCACCCTTCAGGCATCCTGTCTGTATTCCTGAGGAAAGGCTTTTGCCTGAAACCTCGATTTTACTGATCGTCGGACGCAGCCTGAACTGCTGTGCTTTTCCAACAACACTCTACTCCAGAATCTGGTTTCCAGCATCTGCACCCATGTTTTTACCTAGTCTGAGATGTTACCCTTCCAAACATAGACCGGGACTGCCTTGGATGGGGATGATTTTTTTAAGTCTGTTCAAAGAAGAAAAATCTCAATCAAAACTCAGATGTCCCTACGAAAGAAGGAGCAAAAATCAACGTTCTCTTTGGAAACAAAGCAGGGCAAGTAAATGAGTTGCTAGTGGGGAAAAGTCTGGGACAAGTGACAAGAATTCTATCAGTGCAAACATAGTCTGGAAAAGGATAGTTCTGAACCACAAGTTAAATTACGAAATTGGGGCAACGTCAATTTTGATGATATCAGACAGCAACATTCAAATTCTGATTGGGGCAGGCAGTTCAAAGTTAAACAGTTGTCTGAAAAGCAGGATTTAGAAAGTAAAACAATGAAAATTTCAGTCAAATTGTGTTTCTGTTAATTTGGAGAGCAAAGTTAGCAAGGTAGGGAATACTGATTGGCTAGAGATAGTAAGGCGGTGGTCAAGAAAAGGAGGAGGCATATCTCAGGTCACGATAGACGGAGACAACTGAAAACACCGAGGAGTCTTCAGGGATGTTGAAGACCACTTGGAGGGAATCACAAAGGCAAAAATGGAACATGAGACAGTTTGTCAGATAGCGAAGAGGAGAAAAGAATTGCCAGAGATGGGTAAAATCCTAAAATACAAATTTCCAAAATGAGCATTTACTGTGGAGAGACATGAAAGCTCTGGGACTACTGGTTATGTCTTGAAAACGGTTCACACTGGAGAAGATGTGGAGTTGCAGCTCTCAAAATGCATAAAACTAATTAGGTTAGATTCTCTACAGCGTGGAAACAGGCCCTTCGACCCAACAATTCCACACCGCCTCTCCGAAGAGAAACCCACCCAAACGGATTCCCCTACCCTATATTGACCCCTGACAAAGGCACCTGACACTGTGGGAAATATAGCATGGCCATTTCATATGACCTGCACATCTTTGGATTGTGGGAGGAAACCAGCGCAGACACAGAGAGAATATGCAAACTCCACACAGACAAGCAGGAATTGACGGAGTGAGTCAGGGATCGGTGCTGGGGTCTCAGTGATTTACAATTTAGCCAGTACAATGAGGCAGGGATCAGTGCTGGGGTCTCAGTGATTCACAGTGGAAGTAACGCAATGAGACGGGGATCAGTGCTGTGATACGTTGTAAGTAATGCAGTGAGACGGGGGTCAGTGCTGGGATCTCAGTGATTTACAATGTAAATAATGGAGTGAGACAGGGGTCAATGCTGGGGTCTCAGTGGTTAGCAACCTAAGTAATGCAGTGAGACAGGGATTAGTGCTGGGGACTCAGCAAAGGCCAAAGTAACTGTTGGGGTGGGACCAGTTTCAGTGCAGGGGTATCAGTGATTTACAATGTAACTAATGGAGTAACATAGTGAATAGTGCTTGCGTCCCAGTGGTTTATAGTGTAAGTAATAGAGAGAGACAGGGTTCAGAGTAGGAGTATCAGTGATTCACATTGTAACTAATTAAGTGAGACAGGAAAGGGGCATGGGTCTCAGTGATTTACAATGTAACTAATGGAGCAAGAGAGGGATCTGTGATTGGGTGTCAGTGATTTCCAATGTAACGGAGCGAGGACATACCACAACCAAAAGGACTAGCCACACTACCATACATCAGGAGCATCTCAGAACTGACAGCCAGACTACTGCGACCCCTAGGACTCATAACAGCACACAAACTAACAGCCACGCTCAGACAACAACTCACCAGAACAAAGGACCCGATACCCAACATGAGCAAAACTAATGTAGTGTACAAAATACCATGCAAGGACTGCACAAAACACTATATAGAACAAACAGGAAGACAGCTAACAATCCACATACATGAACATCAACTAGCCACGAAAAGACACGACCAGCTATCCTTAGTAGCCACACACGCAGACAACAAGCAACATGAATTCGACTGGAACAACACTACTATCATAGGGCAAGCCAGACAGAACAGCCA
>NC_057746.1:7160414-7169737 GCF_004010195.1 Chiloscyllium plagiosum | reverse complement strand
CTGTGGTCTCAGTAATTTACAATGTAACTAATGGAGTGAGACAGTAAACACTGCTGGGCTCTAAGTGACTGACATTGCAACTAATGGAGAGAGACAGGAATCAGTGCTGGGGTCTCAATGATTTACAATGCGCCTAACGGAGTGAGACAGGCATCAGTGCAGGGGTCTTAATGACTTACAATGTAACTCATGGAGTGAGTCAGGGATCAGTACTGGTTCTCAGTAATTTACACAACTACTCATGCAGTGCGACAGGGATCAGTGCTGGGGTCTCAGGAATTTACAATATAACTAATGAGGCGAGACAGGGAACAGTGTTGGCATCTCAATGGTTTTTGATGAAACTAATGGAGTGAGATCAGGATCAATGCTGGGGTCTCAGTGATTTATCATGTAAATAAAAGAGTGAGACAGGAATCAGTGTGGGAGTCTCGATGTCTTACAATGTAACTCATACTTTGAGGCAGGGATTATTGCTGGGGACTCTGTGATTTACAATGTAATTATATGAGCAAGCATGGGATTAGTGCTGGCATCTTAATTGTTTACAGTGTAACTACGCGTGTGTGACAGGGGTCAGTGCTGGGATCTCAGTGATTTACAATGTAAATAAAGAAGTGAGACAGGAATCTGTGTTGGAGACTCAGTAATATGCAAGGTAGGTAATGGAGTGAGACAAGGATCAGTGCTGGAGTCTCGGTGATTCCCAGTGTAACTAATGCAGCAAGGCAGGATCGGTGTTGGCATCTCTTTGGTTTACAGTGGAACTGATGGAGTGAGACAGGGATCAGCGCTGGGTTCTCAGTGATTTGCACTGCAACTAATGGAGAGAGACAGGTATCAATCCTGGGGTCCCAATGATTTACAATGTTAACAATGGAGTGAGACAGGAATCAAGGCTGGATTCTCAGTGAATTACATTGTAACTATTGGAGCGAGAGAGGGATCAGTGCTGGATTCTCAGTGATTTACAATATAGCCAATGGATTGAGACAGGGATCAGTGCGGGGGTCTCAGTGATTTATGAGATAATGCATGGAGTGAGACAGTGATCAGTGCTGGGTTCTCAGTGATTTACAGTGTAACTAACGGGGTGACACTGGGATCAGTGTTGGGGTTTCAGTGAGTTTCAATGTAACTAATGCAGTGTGGCAGGGATCATTGCGAGTCTCAAATGATTTCTAATGTAACTAATGGAGTGAGACAGGGATTAATATATGGGTCAGTTGATTTACATTCTAACTAATGGAGAGAGACAGGGAACAGTGCTGGGGTCTCAGTGATTTACATTGTAACTAATGGAGTGAGACAGAGAACAGTGCTGGGGTCTCAGTGATTTACATTGTAACTAATGGAGTGAGAGACGGAACAGTACTATGTTGCGCTCATTCAAAATGTACCTAATGGAGAGAGACAGGGATCAGTGCTGGGGTCTCAGTGATTCCCAATGCAATTAATGGAGTGATGCAAGGATCAGTACTGGGCTCTCAGTGATTGACACGATAACACATGCTCTGAGACAGGGACTAGTGCTGGCATCTCACTGGTTTAAAGTATAATGCGCAGATTATGAGAGGGATCAGTGCAGGGGTATCAGTGATTTACAATGTAACTCATAGAGTGAGACAGGGATCAGTGCAGGGATCTCAGTGATACACAAGTTAAGTAATGAAGTGAGACAGTGATCAGTACAGAGGTCTCAATGATTTGCAATGCAACTAAAAGAGTGAGACAGGGATCAATGTGGGGGTCTCAATTACTTACAATGTAGCTCATAGTTTGGGACAGGAATCAGTGCTGGGGTCTCAGATATTTTTAATATATCTAATGGAGTGAGAAATGGATCAGTACTGAAATCTCAGTGAGAGATAAGTTCAGGAATGGAGTGAGACAGGGATCAGTGCTGAGGCCTCAGTGATTTACAATGTAACTAACGGAGTGAGAAAGCTTTCCCCCACAACTCACCCCACGCTGCCCACCACCAACCCCACGGCCAGGCAAGTTGACATGACTCCCAACAGCATTAACGAACCTACCTGCTCGGACGATTGTTGCAGTGTGAATCAGATCCTGCCATTGGTGCTTGTGCAGCCTTCCCAAAAAATGGTGCCCGAAATCCGGGAATCTAAAACCTTCCGTTTTGCACGAACTCTTCAGCCACAAATTCATCTGTCCCATTTTTTAGTTGCGAAACTCACGAGCAATCACCAGAAATGATCCAGATATTACAAACATTTGGGTTTTTTTTTAATCTAATCTACTGTGTAGCCCCCAGCATTTTTGCTGCAAGGTCTCATTCTCTAATTTGACGGTATCAACAGGTACCATGACCTCTCAGTCATCAGGTTGAGAACTTGCGAGTTTTTCTTCGATTGACAATGGATAAGGCCACGTGGCAATGATGTGAAAATTTGAATGCGCATGTCAATTTATTTGATACATTTAAAAGTAAGCTAAATATTGGCATAAGTTCTTATTTTTCAATGAGTTGACAATTTAGGAAGAAGGCGTTATTTTGGGATCAATGTTTTTTTCTGGAGTTATGAATACTTTATTGACATTGTTTAATACTGTAACAACTCAGATTGTGTCAAAAGTTACTTTATGCATGATTGTCAATTAGTTTGCCAGTTGCCAAAGGCAATGAGTGGGCAGGCGTTAATTGTAATAGTTTCTTCTCAAAATAATGTGTTCTTTGGTTTGTACTAGCTCTTTTCATTTTACTTCAAATCTGAGATAGTCTAACAGTTTTGAAGTGGTGTTTCATTTCGGAATGATGGTTCACCCTAATGCCCAACTCCTGTCATTATTGCTGCAGTTAAAAAACTGTTCTGCTCAAGGGAGCCGTTGCTTGTCAAGTGAATGTAACAATGCTGAACAACCCACAGTTGGAACATTTTCAGAATGAAATTGTCAACAATCACAAAACACTGGTCCAGCATGTTTTTGAGAAAAGAATACGGATTGGTTTAATGGAAACTTTATCAATGAAAGGCAGGATCTAGCCAGAAAAGTATTTAACACATCTTGGAGGGTATCTCTACAGCGAACAATGCAAGTCATTTAAAATGGAACGGAGAACATGGGGATTGAAGATGCTGGAGATCAGAGTCGAAAAGTGTGTCGCTGGAAAAGCACAGCAGATCAACAAGGATTCGAGAAACAGGAAAGTCAATGCTGTGGTCTCAGCAGTTCTCTATTTAACTAATACAGTGAGACAGGATTCTGTGCTGGTGTCTCAGTGATATGCAACATAAGTATTGGAGTGAGACAGGGGTCAGTTCTGGGATCTTAGTGGTTCCCAAGTTAACTAATGCAGTGAGAAAGGTTTCCCATACAACTCACCCCACGCTGCACAAATCCAGATATTATAAACATTTGTTTTTTTTTAATCTACTGTGTAACCCCCAGCATTTTTGATGCAAGGCTTCATTCTCTAGTTTGGCCGTATCAACAGGTACCACGATCTCTCACTCATCGAATTAGTACCTGTGAGTATTTCTTCGTTTGGCAAATGATAAGGGCGTTTGGCAATGATGTAAAAATTTGAATGTGCATGTCAATTTATTTGATACATTTAAAAGGCAATTAAGTATTCACGTAAGTTCTTATTGTTCAATGAGTTGACAATTTAGGAAAAAGGCATCATTTTGGGACCAATGCCTTTTTTTCTGGAGTTATGAATTCTGGAGTTATTGGTACTGTTCAATATTGTAGTTCAGATTGTGTCGAAAGTTACTTTAGGTATGATTGTCAATTATTTGCCAGCGACAATGTGTGGGCGGGCGTTAATTATAGTAGTTTCTTCTTAAAATAATGCGTTCTTTCATGTGTACTTCCACTTTTCATTTTATGTCAAATCTGAGATGGTCTACCAGTTTTGAAGTGGTGTCTCCATTTCGGAATGATGCTTCACCCTAATGCCTAACTCCAGTCATTATTGCTGTCGTTAAAAAGCTGTTATCCTCAAGGGAGCCGTTGCTTGTCAAGTGAATGTAACAATGCTGAACAACCAGCAGTTGGAATATTTTCAGAATGAAATCGTCAAAAATCGCATGACACCGGTCCGACAAGTTTGGAGAAAGGATTACGGATTGGTTTAATGGAAACTTTATGAAAGAAGGGCAGAGACTAGCCAAAACAGTCTGTGAACAATTCTTGGAGGGTATCTCTACAGCGAATAAAGCAAGGCATTTAAAATGGCACAGAGAACATGAGGAGTGAAGATGCTGGAGATTGGAGTCGAAAAGAGTGATGCTGGAAAAGCACAGCAGGTCAGTCAGCATCCGAGAAGCAGGAAAGTTGACGTTTCAGATATAATGCCTTCATCAGGAATGTCATGATGTCCTGCTGTGCTTTTCAAACGCCACACTTTCCAACATTTAAAATGGCACAGTGATACAGTTCAAAATATTCCTTTAAGGGGTTAAATGTACGAGTAACAAGCACGGAGAACCATGAATGAATAGGAACATTCAGAACTGAATAAAGATTTGAAGAGAGACTTGACATAAGAAAAAAAGCAGCAGAACAGTGGAGGCCCTAAAAATATAGGAAGTGCTGGGGCGAAATAACGAAAGTTATGAGGAGAGGAAAGAGGAGCCATGATAAATGCTGGCTGGCAAGATTAGGGAGAATTCAACGATATTCTAAGAGTATATCAAGGGGAAGAGAATAACCATAGAAAGTGTAAGGCCTACTTGTGATCAAGGGACAAATTGTGCATGGAGCCAGAGGACATTAGTAGAATATCATATGCGCTTCCGTCTATCCTCAGAACAAGGAGGATGCAGTACAAAATTAAAAAAGATAGTCTGTAGTGTCGTTGACCATATTGTTAGAATTCGTGAGGCATTCCAGGCTTTAGCAAATTGAAACGAGTATGAACCCCAGTTCTGGATGAAGTGCATCCCAAGCTCGAATTTCTTTCATTTACTTCTGACTCGTACCAAAGAAATGGAAGAAAGCTGTTGGAGATTGATTCGCTAGAGGTTTCAAAGTGTTACTGACCAAGACATTTCGAGATTGCAATCACCAGACTCAATCCACAACAGTGGCAGTGAATACGTAGCTGGGAACTTCGTCTTAAAAAGAAAATTGAGAAATTGTTGTGAACTTGCAACAAGGTGTCAGAGAGAACCAGAATTGGACATTCAACTACCGAGTTTGTAGTGCTATGCAATCATGCAGACAGAGACCTTTCCTGAAAGTGAGTGGAAACAGTGATGAGGAACGGTAGATACCCTCTGAATGACATGCACCAGCCGTTCCGCAGGTAACAGTAAATTTGAAGCTGCATTTCCACAAACTGAGGAGCAGATCATCACAAATAAATCAGAATACAATAAGACATACTCCTCAGAAAGATAGTTTCCATTACTCATTTGTGGGAGAAGGTTAAAAATGAAAGCTGAAGATTCCAGGTTCATCAAGCTCCTTTCACCAAGTTCAAGTCCAAGTTTAATCCTCTTCACCAAATCGAAGAACCTGTTCACAAAAGCAACTACATGTTTTGTAATATCTTACAGTGAAAGATCGATTTGGCGGTTCAGTGTGAGTGGGCAGGCCATCTGGCTTTGATCAACAGAGAGACCGAATATGGTTGGGTCACCTAGAAGCCAGACGGGTCTCCAGAATTGGGCACAGTAGAGGGACGGTAGAGGGATGTTTAGGAGCAGATCAGGGTGGGGGTGAGGAAGTGAATCCGGTGCCGTTTGTGAGTTGGGACAAGTCCCAGAGAAAGTCATCGCAGTGTATGGTGTGTGTGAAATGGCCTGACTGGTAGTTCTGAGATGCGTACATACATTTTGTAGTTTATCTTTTCCTCAACAACTATTTCAGTCAGTTTCATCAGAATCGTCACAACGGAAGGGTTTAAATTGTGACTGTTCCAGGGTGAACAGCAGCGTTGAATCAAAAGCATCAACTTCCCAGCAATGCGCTTGAAGAGATCTATGATGTAAATGATACTGGGACCCCATGCACTTTCATGAACGCTTTGAGCAGCTATTGACACCAATAGCTGTCAGTGCAATGTCTGTGTGACAAAGTTATGCAGCATGGAAACAGAACATTCGGCCAAATTGCCCATGCTGACCAGACGTCTTAAATTTGACTGGACCAGTTTGCCTGCATTTGACCCATATTACAGCAATGGCAGACTGTTGAATGTGTAGAAAAATCATTGTAGTTCCAATGGACCACAAGCTGCTCACTGACGACAAAGAGACTAGTAACAAATGCAATCCAACCATCAGTATGGCAGTTACTTCATGGAAATGCAGAAAGTTAACTATTGCGCTTTATTTCAATGCATCATAAATCCAATGCCAGGCGTACTGACCAATGGCAGATTTAATAGCTGATAGACAAGACTTCACATGAATGGCAGTCTGTGATGGTGCTACTTTCTTTAAGACAATTTGATTGATTAGGAAGTAGCTGATGGATGCATTCCGCACATGAAAAGCAATTTCAACCAGTTTCATTGTTATGATGGCCGTGTGCCTGGCTTGCATGTTGCTAATTTATTGGAGAATATCTGTCTGGATGCCTATGAAGTTTTAAGTCACCAGGCTAAGCATGCAGTAGTATTGATGTGTAAAATTTGATAATTGCTTTTCTTCTGCATAGGTTATCAAAACATGATCAGTCTGCTGTGCTCTTTGCCAGTACAGTATAAATGGCGAGAATTAATTGTCGTGGGCATTTCAAGAATACAGGTAACATCAGGGAGGGGGAATCTTGTCAGTCTGAAACACGTGAGTCATGCCAGCAACACAACACCCGCCATCCATTGAATGAATCATTGCACTCAACTGATGATGCCCTGGACATTTGTCTTAGCAATGGAAATCTGCCGATATCATCCATATCAGAAAATAAACCGTGGCGGGGAGTGGCGGGGGGGGGGGGGGGGGGGAGTCGCTGGGAAGTGAATATTCTCTGATTTAAGACGAAATAATTTAATTCACAGTGTATTTCCAGCGGAAGCTCATATTGGCTATTTTCACCGCATCAAATAGCACCTGTGACACACTGTTACTTTCACAAACACATCAGAAATATTGTTATCATATCAAAGACCATACCAATTGGACAGAAATGGCCACAGCCTCTTCAATTTCTCTGCTTATGGTGTAAATGCAAAGGAATTCACACAGAAACTGTGGAGAAATACGAACAGCAACATCTGTTGTCATACAGCTTTCACGGCTCAGTTGGTTGAAGATCTGAGCATGAAAGCTGAACCTCAAAGGATCAACATCCCCAAGGAAAACACAGGCAGGTGGGCAGAAGGGATGGGCGCACCTTATTAATATCAAGAAAGGATGGAGGGTGAGAGGATAAGAATCAGTGTGGGTAGAGGTGAGAAACCACGAAGTTTAAAAAAATTACAGCAGTTACAGTATCGGCATCCAAACAATAGTCAGGATTTGGAGCACAAGAAAGATTTGGAGATAAAAAAAGGTGTAAAAAAAAAGGAATGTTACCGTCATCGTGGGGGATGTGGCAGTGAACTGGAAAAATCAGTTTGGTCGGGATAAGAAGAAAATGAACTTGTGGAATGTCTACGAGATTTTTTTGTCGCAGCTTGTGGTGGAGCCATACAGGGAAGAGGCAATTCTGCATTTAAGATGAGCTATGATAAGACTTGATAAGGGAGCTTAAGGTGAAGGAATCCTTCAGAACCATAAAGCAGAATATGATAGAACTTGCTCTGCAATTTGAGAAGGAGAAGCTGGAATACGATGTATTGATATTATCGTTGAATAAGCCTCATGAAGGGCTTATGCCCTAAATGTTGACGCTCCTGCTCCTCAGATGCAACCTGACCCGCTGTGTTTATCCAGCAAGACACTTTTTGACTCTTATAATTGAACAAAGCCATGTGCAGGAACTGGATAGAATTGATTGGGAGAGGAACCTAACATGAAAGGCAGTGGAACAAGTTTCTGGTAGAAATTCGGGTCTGACAGTAAAAAAATTCATCCGTAGGATAATGGAGCATGGTAAAAGGAGAACGAGGCAATCGTGGCTGTCAAGGGAAGCCAGGGGCAGCATAAAAGATAAAGGCAGCCATTCAATATGGTGAAGGACAGTGGGAATTCAGAGGTTTGGGAAGACCGCAATGAACAACAGATGACAGTTAAAAAGAAGTAAGGAGGGCGAGGGTTAAATAAGAGAGTAAGCTTGCAAGTAATATGGGAGAAGATTGCAAGAGATTGATGAGTTGTTGTTTGCCGAAAGGATCAAAAGTTTCAGGAAGAAAGTGGGAAAATGGGGTTGAGATTTTGAGAATTGAAAGTTGCAGCAGACTCGATGGGCCGATTGGCCTAATGTCTGCTCTTATGTCCTATGGTGTATCCTCGAGGATTGTGGAGAACCATTTTGCCAGTTAACATATGCAGTTTAACTGAAATTGAGTTCAAATGAAACATGTTAGATGCCGGACAATAGGCCAAACTAAATCAGCTTCCTGATCCCTGACTTTAAACACAATAAAATTGAAAGCATTGAATGACATTCAAAATCGTCAAGTTCTTCCTCATCTGATTTACAAGTAACAGATATCAGACACCAAATTTATATTAGACCAAAAAAACTTAATTATTTGATACTAATAGTAACTTAAGCAGAAAATAGATGAAATGCAAGGTAATGCGTTTCATATCTATGGTCTCTCCCCAATCTTCATGAAGTACCATGCCGATTCTCTTTCACACATATGTGCACATGCGCGCACTCAGAGACAGGTAAGCACATTTAAGTTATAAATTGAAAACAAATAAAGATTCCCAATTTGCCAGTCAACTGTTTCACAATGGGTCCTAAATCTTCATGAATCTTAGAATAATGTGTTGTATTCTAAACACATGTAATTATATATACTTGAATTCCAAAGTCACTGGTTCTAGCAAATATTTTCTGCAAACCACTGCAGACTTTTAATTGATGCCTGACATATTGGGGCTCCTCCCTCAATACCTTCAACATTGTTTTAAGTATAAAAGTACAGAATGAAATGCAAAGCAACTTCAATCCAGTGGCTTCGAATACCCTCTCCCTTCTGCCCAAGACCCAGATTAAACCTATAGTTTCTCATCATTTCTCAACATTTTCTGTGATCTGTCTCATCAACGTCGTTCTACCTTTGTTGGACCAATTAAAAATCAAACCAGTATCTACCATTTCTTCAGCATGACATATCCCCGTGCCTAAACACCTGCTGTGATTTAGACCATGAAGTAAACTGTGACCAACTTTCCAGACCAGTTTTCGTAAACAATATCAGTTTATTTGTTCTCTTCAAAACAGAAACA
>NC_057746.1:7147536-7152313 GCF_004010195.1 Chiloscyllium plagiosum | reverse complement strand
GAAGGGCTCATGCCCGAAACGTCGATTCTCCTGCTACCTTGCATGCTGCCTAACCTGCTGCGCTTTTCCAGCAACATATTTTCAGCTCTGACCTCCAGCATCTGCAGTCCTCACTTTCTCCTAGAGTATTAGGATGTCAAGTTGCGGCTGTACAGGACATTGGTTAAGAAGTGTTTGGAATATTTCATGCAATTCTGGTCTCCTTCCTATCGGAAGGATGTTGTGAAACTTGAAAGGGCTCAGACAGGATTTAAAAGCATGTTGCCAGGTTGGGAGGTTTTGAGATACAGGGAGAGGCTGCATATGCTGTGGCTGTTTTATTTTTGGAGCGTCAGAGGCTGGGGGTGACCTTATAGAGGTTTGTAAAAATCATGAGGGGCATGGATAGGATACAAAGAAATGGTCTTTTCCCTGCGGTGGGTGAGTCCACAACTCGAGGGCATTGGTTAAGGCTGCCAGGGGAAAGATATAAATGGGATCTAAGGGGCAGCTTCTTCACGCAGAGGGCAGTGCTCTATTGAACGAGCTGACAGAGGAAGTGGTGGAGGCCAATACAATTACAGCATTTAAAAGGCATCTGGATGTGTACATGAATAAAAAGGGATGTGGGCATGGTTCTGGCAAATGGGAGTAGGCTAGGTTAGAATATATGCTCGGCCCAGTTGAGTTGGAGTAAAGGGTCAGTTTCTGTGCTGGATGTGGGCATGTGGGCATGGTTCTGGCAAATGGGAGTAGGCTAGGTTAGAATATATGCTCGGCCCAGTTGAGTTGGAGTAAAGGGTCAGTTTCTGTGCTGCATATCTCTATGACTCTGTGATTAAGAGAGGAAGGCGAGTTGCATTTTTGACTTGGGAAAATATTATGGCCGTAGTTTGAGATGAGATTCAAATGAGACCGTCCAGTGATGCTATGTGGGTGAAATCAATAAATAGGAAGAGCGTGCTCACTTTGATGTGATTGTACTGTCAACCTGCAATTAGTCAGCAGGAAATGAAGCAAATCGGTAAGTAGATCTTAGATAGTGAGTGAGTAACCAGGTTGTAATAGTCAGAGATGTTACCCTTCCAAACATAGACCGGGACTGCAATCGTCTTCAGGCCTTCGATGGGGAGGAATTTGTTAAATCTATTCAAAAAAAATCGCAATCAAAAGTCAGGTGGCCCTACGAGAGAAGTGGCAAAAATCAACGTCCTCTTTGAAACAAAGTGGGGAAGTAACTGAGTTGTTAGTGGGGGAGAAGCCTGGGACAAGTGACAATAATTCTACCGGTGTTAACATAGTTGTGGAAAAAGATAGTTCCGAACCACAAGTTAAATTACTAAATTGGGGCATCGCCCATTTTGATGGTATCAAACAGCAACATTCAAAACCTGTTTCAGGCAGGCAGTTCGACGTTAAAGAGTTGTGTGAAAAGTTGAAGGCGTTCAAAAGTAAGATATCAAGATTTCAGACCCATTGTGTTCCTGTTAATTTGAAGAGCAAAGTTAGCAAAGAAGGGGATACTGATTGGCTAGAGATAGGAAGGCACTGGTCAAGAAAAACGAGGAGGCATATGTCAGGTAACGATGGATAGGGTCAACTGAAAACACAGAGGAGACTTCAGTGATGTTGTAGTCCATTTGGAGGGAATCAGAAAGGCAAAAATGGAACATGAGGTAGTTTGTCAGATGGAGAAAAGGAGAATCCAAAGAGATTCTGCAAGTATGTTAAAGGAGTAACTAGGATTATAATAGGCACCCCTTAGAAACAACAAGGCTGCCTTAGCGTGGAAGCGCCGGAGATGGATGAAATCCTAAAATTAAAAATTGCTAAACAAGTATTAACGGTGGAGAGATATGAAAGCTCTGGGATTACTGGCAATTAATAGTGATGCCTTGAAAAGAGTTCACACTGGAGAAGACGAGGAATTGAAGCTCTCACAATGCATAAAGGTAACTAATAGAGTGAGACAGGGATCAGTGCTGGGGTCTTAATGATGTACAAATAGGTAATAGAGTGAGACAGGGATCAGTGCTGGAGCCTCAGTGATTTACATTGTAACAAATGGAGTGAGCCAGGGATCTGTGCTGGAGTCTCACTAATATGCAAGGAAAGTAATGGAGTGAGACAAGGCTCAGTGCTAGTGTCTCAGTAATTCCCAGTGTGACTAATGGAGTGAGAAAGGTATCACTCCTGGGGTGTCAGTGATATTCAAATTAAGTAATGAGATGAGACAGGGATAGTGCTGAGGTCTCAGTGATATACGTTATAACGAATGAGTGAGACAGGGATCAGTGTTGGCATCTCAATAGTTTGCAGTGTAACTAATGGAGTGCGACAGTAATCAGCGTTGTGGTCTCAGTGATTTGTACTGCAACTAATGGAGATAGACAGGTATCAATCCTGAGGTGCCAGTGAAATACAATGTTAACAATGAAGTGAGACTGGAATTAGGGCTGGAGTCTCAGTGAATTACAATGTAACTACAGGAGTGGGACAGATATCAATGCTGGGGTCTCAGTGATATATAATATAATGCATGGAGTGAGACAGGGATCAGTGCTGGGATCTCAGTGAATTATTATGTAACTAGTGGAATAAGAGAGCGTTCAGTGCTGAGGTCTCAATGACTTAAAATGTAATTCATGGAGTGAGATGAGGATCAGTACTGGGCTCTCATCGATTGACATGATAACTCATGGTCTGAGACAGAGATCAGTGCTGGCAACTCAGTGGTTTACAGACTAACGCGTAGATTCAGACAGGGATCAGTGCTGGCGTCTCACTGAACCCCCAATATAACTAATGGAGTGATACAGGGATCAGTACTGAGGTCTGAGAGAGAGAAAAGTTCAGTAATAGAGTGAGACAGGGATCAGTGCTGGAGTCTCAGTGATATGCAATGTAACTAATGGTGTGAGACTGGCATCAGTGCTATGGTCGCAGTGATGGACAATGTAACTAATGGAGTGAGGTACGGATCAATGCTGGGGTCTCAGTGATTTATAAAGTAACTAATGGAGTGTGACAGTGATCAGTGCTGGGGTCTCAATGACTTACAACTTAACTCATGGAGTGAGACAGGGATCAGTACTCGGCTCTCAGTGATTGACACGATAATGCACGGAGTGAGACAGGAATCAGTGCTGACAACTCACTGATTTACGGTGTAACTCATAGATTGAAACAGGGATCAATGCTGGGGTCTCAGTGATACGTAAGTTAAGTAATGGAGTGAGATAGGGATCAATGCTGGGGTCTCAGTGATTTATAATGTAACGAAAAGAGTGCGACAGGGATCAGTGTGGGTGTCTCAGTGATTTACAATATAACTAATGGAGTGAGACAGGGATCAGTGCTGGGGTCTCAGTTATTTACAATGTAACGAAACTAGCGTACCTAGGATCAGTGTTCGCGTCTCAATTGTTTATAGTGTAACTACTGGTGTGAGACAAGGATCAATGCTGGGCTTTCAGTAACTTACAACGTAACTAATGGAGGGAGAGAGGTATCAGTGCTGGGTTCTCAGTGATTTACAATGAAATTCATGGAGTGAGACGGGAATCTGTGCTGGAGTTTCAGTGATATGCAAGGTAAGTAATGGAGTGAGACAGGAATCAATGCTGGGGGTCTCAGTGATTCCGAATTCAACTAATGGAGGAAGAATGGTTATCCCACAACCCACCCCACACTGCCCACCACCAACCCCACGGCCAGGATAGTTTCCATGCCTCCCAACAGCATTAACAAACCTACCTGCTCGGACGTTTGTTGCAGTGTGATTCAAATCCTGCCATTTGTGCTTGTTCAGCCTTCCTCAAAAATGGTGCCAGATATCCGGGAATTTAAAACAGTCCATTTTGCACCAACTCTTCAACCACAAATACATCTGTACCATTTTCTTATTGCAAAACTCGCTGACACTCGCCAGAAATGATACAGATATTACAAAAAATTTGATTTTTTAATCTACTGTGTAGCTCCCAGTAATTTAGCCGTATCAGCAGGTACCACGATCTCTCACTCATCAGGTTGAGTACTTGCGAGTATTTCTTCGTTTGGCAAATAATAAAGCCATTGGCAATGATGTGAAAATTTGAATCCGCATGTCAACAGAATATGATAGAATTTACTCTGCAATTTGAGAGGAGAAGCTGGAATGTGATGCGGCGATATTACATTTGAATAAAGACGTAGAGAAAGTATTCCTTATGAAGGACTTATGCCTGAAACATCGCCTCTCCTACTCTACGGATGCTGCCTGACCGGCTGTGCTTTTCCAGCCCCACACTTTTTGGCTCTTATAATTGAATAAAGGCATGTGAGAGGAACTGGATAGAACTAACTGGGAGAGGAGCCTACCATGAAATGCAGCAGAACAAGTTCCTGGTAGTGATTCGGGGTACAAATTCATGTGTAGGATTAAGAAGCATGGTAAAAGGAGGATCAGGCAACCATGGCTGTCAAGGGAAGTCAGGGGCAGCATAAACGAAAAAGGGAAGCATGCAATATGGTGAAGGACAGTGGGCATCCAGAGGCTGGGAAGCCCGCAACGACCAACAGATGACAATTATTCAAAGTTTGGGTGAAGATTTGTAGCTCGGGTGCTCGTTGTTGTGGTTCTGTTCGCCGAGCTGGAAATTTTTGTTGCAAACGTTTCGTCCCCTGTCTCGGTGACATCCTCAGTGCTTGGGAGCCTCCTGTGAAGCGCTTCTGTGGTGTTTCCTCCGGCATTTATAGTGGCCTGTCCCTGCCGCTTCCGGTTGTCAGTTTCAGCTGTCCACTGTAGTGGCCGGTA
>NC_057746.1:7123624-7147412 GCF_004010195.1 Chiloscyllium plagiosum | reverse complement strand
TGGTGAGTTGTTGTCTGAGTGTGGCTGTTGGTTTGTGTGCTGTTATAAGTCCTAGTGGTCGCAGTAGTCTGGCTGTCATTTCTGAAATGCTCCTGATGTACGGTAGTGTGGCTAGTCCTTTGGGTTGCGGCATGTCCTCACTCCGTTGTCTTTCTCTTAGGCATCTGTTGATGATCAGATGCCTAAGAGAAAGACAACGGAACGAGGACATGCCGCAACCCAAAGGACTAGCCACACTACCGTACATCAGGAGCATTTAAGAAATGACAGCCAGACTACTGCGACCACTAGGACTTATAACAGCACACAAACCAACAGCCACCCTCAGACAACAACTCACCAGACCGAAGGAAACGATACCCAGCATGAGCAAAACTAATGTAGTGTACAAAATCCCATGCAAGGACTGCACAAAACACTATATAGGACAAACAGGAAGACAGCTAACGATCCGCATCCATGAACATCAACTAACCACGAAAGGACACGATGAGCTATCCTTAGTAGCCACACACGCAGACGACAAGCAACATGAATTCGACTGGGACAACACTACCATTATAGGGCAAGCCAAACAGAGAACAGCCAGGGAATTCCTAGAAGCATGGCACTCATCCACAAATTCCATCAGCAAACACATCGACCTGGACCCAATATACAGGCCACTACAGCGGACAGCTGAAACTGACAACCGGAAGCGGCAGGGACAGGCCACTATAAATGCCGGAGGAAACACCACAGAAGCGCTTCACAGGAGGCTCCCAAGCACTGAGGATGTCACCGAGACAGGGGACGAAACGTTTGCAACAACAAAATTTCCAGCTCGGCGAACAGAACCACAACAGATGAAAATTTCCAGCTCGGCGAACAGAACCACAACAGATGATAATTATAAAAGGACGGAGAGGGTTAAATAAGAGGGTAAGCTAGCAAGTAATATGAGAGAAGATAACAAGAGATTCATAAGTTCTTGATTGCCAAAGGGATCAAAAGTTTCAGGGAGAAAGCGGGAAAATGAGGGTGAGAACATTTTGGCCATGATTGAATGTTGCAGCAGACTCGATGGGCCGAATGATCTAAATTCTGCTCTTATATCCTATGGTGTATCCTCGAGGATTGTGGAGAACAATTTTGCCAGTTAACATATGCAGTTTAACTGAAATACAGTTAAAACAAAGCATGTTAGATGCTGGATAACAGGCCAAACTAAACCAGCCTCCTGATCCCTGAATTTAAAACATAGTAAAACTAAAATTATTGAATGACCTTCAAAATCGTCAAGTTGTTCCTCATCTGACTTTATAAATTACACATAGCAGACACCAAATTTATATTCGACCAAAAAAAAGCTAACAATTTGATACTAATACCGTCACTTAAGCAGAAAATGGATGAAAAGCAAGACAATGTGTTTCATATTTATGGTCTCTCCCCAATCTTCATGCCAGAACCATGCACTCAAACAGAAAAGCAAAATTTAAGTGATAATTTGAAAGCAAAGTAAAGAATTCCAATTTGCCAGTCAGCGGTTTCACAATGGGTCCTAAACCTTCATGAATCACTGAACAATGTGTTGTATGCCAAACATATGCAATTATATAATCTTGAATTCCAAGTAACTGGTTCTTGCAAATATTTTCTGTTAACCACTGCTGACTTTTAATTGATGCCTGACATATTGGGGTTCCTCCCTCAATACCTTCATCATTTTTTTGAGTATATAAGTACAAAATGTAATGCAAAGCAACTTCAATCCGGTGGCTTCTAATACACCCTCCCCCACCACCACCGCCTCACACGTTTCTGTCCAAGGCCGAGATCAAACCTATCCTTTCTCTTCATTTCTCACCATTTTCTGCGATTTGTCTCGCCAACGTCGTTCTACCTTTGTTTGACCAATTGCAAATCAAAACAGTACCGACCACTTCTTCAGCATTAACATATCCTGGTGCCTAAGTGATCTTAGACCATGAAATAAACTGTGACCAACTTTCCAGACCAGTTTTCAAAAACAATAGCAATTTATTTGTTCTCTTAAAAACAGAAACATCAAGCAGCTGTGCAAAGATTAATTCTCATCTTCAGTCCACAGTTCCAAACTAGCACTGAGACAAAATCAAAATGAAATTGTGAAGTTTTCAACGGAACATATGTATATTTCAAACAGTTCATAAATAATCTGATATTGGTGATGTGTTTAGATGTTATACTTCAGGACATTTAGTTAACCAATGCATCAAACATTAAAAGCCTGACACTGAGTTTCATTTTTATTCCAAATCAATCTATGCATTCAGTTCCCGCTGTCCAGTAGTCACCATCTAACACTGGCCTGCAGAGCATTCACATCATTAAGAGTTGTTCGTTTTGCTACTAAGTCTTGTCTTCCCAAGGCGAAATTTCAAGGTACCCCTTTGTATTATGCTCTCTAAAGCTAGCTCTTTTCTTCTCAGGAACTCCATAAAATATTCACACATTAACCAAGCATCTGGTCATCTTAGCTAATACCCATTAATGATTTTTGAGGCAATTTATATACGCTTTGAAAACATGCTTGTCAAGTGCTTGTTAATACATTAAAGGTGAAATAATGCCAGATTATGTTGTTTTATCTTTGTTACAATCATGGACGTTCGGACATAAGGCTCCAATTCCCATCAATATGATAATATTTATCACTTACAATAGCTGCGAGGAAATGTAGAGAAACAAGAATATGTTTTACCTTTCCCATATCATCTGAATAATTTAATATTAAATTAAAATCTGAATAATCCATTAGTTAAACTGAGTCCTGCTTATTTTATTAAAGTCAAAGCAAGTTGAACGAATTCAATTTAATTGTATAGATCAATTTTAATTCTGGAAAGTTTAAAGCAGTTGACTGAGCCAAAGATGAAATCAAAGGGATATCTAACAATATGCTTTAGTTCATCTCTAAAATGTTTCTGGGAAGCTGCATAAATAAATGTGTTTGTACAAGAACTCAAACATCTGAGCATATGTCCAGATTGCTCTGCAATAGTGGCAGGGTCATCATAATTGGCTTCTAAAAATTGTTTGCTTATGAAATGAACACTGATAAAATATATAAAATTCACCATCCATAACAGTATGAAAGTGCCTGATATCACTAACAATAATATAATGGATTTCCTTCTGACCTTGACCTCTGGATCAGAATGATTTTCAGTCCACTTGTTACATCGTAGGCCACGTCTAATTCGATTGGCAATTAAAATATGTCTGATAGTCAATGCATTAAACAGTAGGATCAAAACAAATGGTAAAAATGGCGTTAATATGGTATCTAGCCAAAAATGCACTATAAACACAGTTAAGGTGTAGAAGCTTGCTTTCAGATAACATGACCATGGTATGTTGTCAATTATTTCCCGAGGTTCATAAATAAAGTAAGTTGGAATATTTTGCAAGATGCCACATAAACAGATCACTGATAATACTACTGTACAACATTTCTCAGTGCAATAATTAATTCTTAATGTTTGATGACAAATAGCAACGAATCGATCAAAAGTGAAAGCTACAGTAAACCAGACTGATAAATCAACTGAAACAAAAAACAGGACAAGATTGAGACTACAAACAGGTGTATAGTTCAGGAATGAATGTGAAAAATAAGCATCATTAATTTCATACAGAATCACTTCGAATAGTAGAACCATTAAATCAGCAACTGCCATAGCCAACAGGTATTGGGTGATACATTTTGAGAGGCCACACCGCCCACGTAAGAGAATGAAGATTGTCACCAAGTTAGCTGCGGAAAAGATGGAAGAAAATTACAATGTGCACTTCCTCAGATAGATTACTAATCCTGACAGAAGTGTTGTTTTCATGTAGGAGGTGCTGGCATCTATGGTAACAGCAGTATTCATTAACTAACTTATGATTAGTCTTGACAAAATAATAATGATCTCTCTTCACGAACAACTATCACCACTTTTGTGGCAGAAACCTAGAATTGTTATTGAGAAGGCAGATGGTGCTTTGATGGACAGACTATGCCAGAATATGAAACAAATCCTTAATTAGATGGCATGTTATTGAGAGGGATTCTTACACGTATTTAGTCTTTTTTCCTACCCACCAAGGGCTTTTCATGCCACCTTCAAATACTCTAAGTGCATTCTTCAGTTCCTTCCTGGCTACATTGTAACCTTCGAGAGCCCTGTCTGATTCTTGCATCCTGAAGTAGGCTTCCTTCTTCCACTTGACTTACTTTCCACATCTCTTGTCATTCAAAATTCCTTCACTCTACAATCTCTTTCTTGCCTCAGTGGTACAAACCCAAACAGAACTCAACAATCTCCACATTTCTGTTGTACATTTGTCTGAGAATATCATCTCTCACTTTATGCTCCACAGTTCCTGCTTAATAGCATGTTAACCCCGCCTCCTCCAATTAATTACTTTTGCATACTGTCTGTTCCGATCCCTCTCCTTGATTATTCTGAAGTTTGGGGTGTTATGATCACTATCACCGAAATGCTCTCCCACTGAGAAACCTGACACCTGAACTGGATCGCTGCCAAACACCAAATCCAATGATTCTCCTCTAGTCAGCCTACCTACATACTGAAACAAGAATCCTTCCTGGACAAAAACTGTCAAAAACTGCAAAATCCAAACTATTTGATCTATGGAGGTGCTATGGTGGGAAGTCGACGTCACCCAATTACTTCAACACCTTTCCAAAACCTGTTTCTGAATCTGCTCCTCCATGCTTCTGTTGCTATTGGGACTCTATAGATAACTCCCAGTAAAGTGACTGCTCCTTTCCTGTTTCTGACTTCCACCCATAATTAAGTATTCGGCAAACCCTCCTCAACGACCTCACTTTCTGCAGCTGTGATACCGCCCTTGATTAGCAATGCCATTCCCCCATCTCTTTTACCTTCCTCCCTATTCCTTTTGAAACATCTAATTCCCGGAACATGCAACAACTGTTCCCGCCCCATGATATCCAAGTCTCTGTAATGTGCACAACATCGTAGCTCCAAGTATTGATTCATGCTCTGAGTACATTACCTTCATTCCTGACATTTGCATTAAATCATACTGACTGTATCCTTGCCTTATCAACTGTCTATCTTTCCTCATCGATTCTCTGCACGCTGTATCTGCCTGCTCACCAGCTAACCCATCCTTTGATCCGCAGCTGTGGTTCCGACTCCCCTGCCAAACGAGTTTAAATCTGCTAAAGAGCTCGAGCAAACTTCCCAAACATGATTTTGTTTCCCCTTCACTTCAGGTAAAACCCGTCCTCCTTGTATAGGGCCCAACTTCCCCAGAAGGTTTTTCAATGATTTCCACATACCTAAAGCCCTCCCTCCTACACTGGTCCTGCAGACACGTGTTCAGCTGCACTCGATCTCTGTTCCTAGTCTCAGATTATTGACTTCTAGCTTCCAAACCAAATTACCTATATTCACTTATCAGGTTCTCACTCCTTTTCCTAGCTCTATTATTGATACCAATGTGTAACACAAAATCTGGTTACTCACCCTCCTCCTTTCAGAATCCTGTACACTCAATCTGAGATATCCCTCTGACTCAGGAGCAACATGCTATTCGGGAGGTTCGTTGATGACCACAAAATCACCCATCTTTTGCTGTAACCATTGACTTGCCTATCACGATCATTCTCCTAGTCTCCCCACTTCCTTTCTGCGTGACAGAGCCAGGCTCAGTGGCAGGGTCGCAGTGGTTTTCCGCTTGTCGTTTGCATCCCCAACCCAACAGAATCCAAAGGTTATACTTATTATTGAGAGGCGTGGGATATCCCTGCACTAACTGCCTAATTTGTTTCCCTCTTCTCCTACAGTTATTCTGTGACTTAGGTGTCATTGCCCCCCTATTAATACTATCTATCATCCCCTCAGCTTCCAATTAGATCCGAGATTCATCCAAATCCTGCGTTAGTTCCTTACTGCTGTCTGTGAAGAGCTGGAGTTTGGTGCACTGCTCGCAAAGGAAGTCAGCAGGGACACAAGTGGTATTCCTCAACTCCCATATCCTGCAATGCAACTGTCCACACTCCCATCCCCTCAGTTCTAAATCGCCAAAAGAGATTATTTAAAATCCTTCCCAGAACAACTCTCCACACAGTTTACGTTTTTTTAGTTAGCGGAGGACGACGTGGGGGAGACACTACACGTGCAGTGTATTGGGTTTAGCCACTGCCCGAATATATTGGTTCACTTACCCAGCATCCCTTTGATCTCGTCCGGCCAATTCAGCCTATGCTCCTCTGATTCACGAGGTAAGCACTTTATATTGAAATGTACCCTCCCGGCTGCCCTCTGACTCACTGTCTATCGACTCCCGCTGCTGAAATTAATATAGTGTGAGAACCTACGGACAAACGACCTATCTTTGGAAATAATTCAGGATAAATTATAGTCTGTGGTTCAAGCACATCGGAATGTAAAACTACCATCATTAGCCCAAGAGAAGGTAGTGTCAGACAGGGAAAATATTCTCCATGAATATGAACAGATTAAATGAATTCACACAGCAACTGGTTCTTACCTGGAATACCAACGATTGCGAGGATGGGATAGTAAATGTTTTCTATTTGTATGATCACTGGTGGACTCATACTCAGATTGAGGCGATATTGCTTCTCTGTGCAGGCAGCCTTTCTAATTTGAAAATAACTGTCTCATTTATAGTAGTGGGAAACCCTCAAGTGACATTGAGAAAACCAAAATAATTGAGATAATTACAGGCAGATAAACAAAGAAGTAATTGGAAATCATAATTACTGTTGTCTATCAGGAATACTATGCAATGCTGTTACATGATAAGACAATAAGAATAGCAAAGTATTATCGTAATCAAAAGCATTTCAAGCAAAATAATTCTACATCACCATTCAAAATTGATAACACAAGGCCGCTGAATTTGAATTCGTGGGCGCCATATATACAAAACAGACTATGTGTTTTTTTTTGCAGTGCATTTATTTCTTACACTTGACTGTAAATGAAGAATCTGGTCTATTTCTTCCAATGCATGTTATTTATAATTTAAAATTATGTTGGTGGATATCGTAAATGGGGTATATGTAATCAAGCTATTTTCGAGTGACATAACTAGGTACATGCAGATGATCAGTCCCTCAGCTGAATAAAGATATTTTGCTTTTAACATATGAATAATATGTTTTACAGTCGAAACAGGCGTCAGGAGTTAAGATGCCATTTAATTGTCATTCCACTGATATTTTACGGTATGCTGACTGGAAATTTGAGTTGTTGTCTATTTCCTGTTTAAGTGATACTATTAACAGTAGAGACCTCATGGTCTATTTATGTATACGGATACATATTGATACATTTAGCACCATATGCCTGGTTTTCATTTCTTATTTTAATATTCTATCCCAAATTGAATAGGCAGAAATGACAACATTTGCAAATAAACTGAAAAAGCATTGTGGACTTTCTAAAAATGTGAGGTATGAAAATGATAGATTTGATGACTCTGATTTGGAACGGGTGTTTAAATCTTTAATTGGAAGACAACGGCATCAAAACCAAAGCCTGATAACGTCCCATGTTGCTCACTTTTACTACTTCATTAATTTTTCAAGATTAGAACATCCAAAAATTATAGTCTGTGGTTCAAGCTGTTGTTTCACACAATCATTGAGACCGCACCATCCAGAGACTTCATGGAGGATCATAGAACCCAAACAATATGGAAACAAGCCCTTCAGCCCAACAAGTACACACCAACCCTCCCCCCTCTGATTAATGCACCATAGGCAATTTAGCATGGCCAAATCATCTGACCTGCACATCTTTGGTCAGTGGGAGGAAACCGGAGTAGCCTGAGGAAACCTACGCAGACACGGGGAGAATATACGAAACACCACAGAGACAGTCGCCTGACGCTGGGATTGAAACTGGGACCATGGTGCTGTCAGGAAGCAGGGTTAACCATGAACCAATGTGCCACCTCCCAAAATGGCGGTTCATAAACTCCCAACAGTGTGGAAGCAGATTCTTCAGCCCAACAAGTCTACACCGAGCTTCTGAAGAGTACCCCAGTGAAACCCATTCTCCTACCCTATTATCTCACATTTACCCCTGACTAATGCATTAACCTACACATCCCTGAACACTATGGACAATTTAGCATGGCCAATTCACCTAACCTACATATTTTTGGATTGTGGGAGGAAAGTGACGTATGCAAAATCTACGCAGGCAGTCGCCCGAGGGTGGAATCGGACCTGGGTCCCTGGTGCTGTGAGTCAGCAGTCCTAACCAGCTGCCCAAACTCAACTAAGTCATTCAGAACCATTTCCCTATTTAACCCCAAAACTCTGCAAGTTTACTTTCTTCAGGTTTTCATCAAATGTTCATCAAATTGGAATGTATCGGTGACTCACCAACAAACAATTTGGTGGCATAAATACCAGATTATCACAATCTGTACAATGCATTCATTTGCATATTTCTCCCCACAATGCCCAATGCAGTCAGACTGAAACCCTGAGTGGGATCAAATAACGGAAATCGCTTTTCACGTCATGATTTCATTGATCTCAAGATATTTCTCAAATCACCAGAGAATCAAATTAGAAAAGAAAGCTCAGCATTTAGAATATCAAACTTACTATTAACTTACCATTAACTTTCAGAAGTGTGGAAGTGGATGTTATTCCAAAATAAATTTCAAACTACTCTGAAGTTTCAGTAACAGAATCAAATTCTTGCTATTACCATGGATTTTAAAAGTCTGACACATGATCTCTTTCCAAGCAGAAGGAATTTCCACCATAACTGGCCATTTCTTCCCACTGGGGTACTGTGCTGATCTATGTTGGTATTTGAAACACGGCAACATTTGATGCTCCAGCCTCCGGGTTCCAGTGAATACCATCAGCACTCAGATCCTGCTCCAACATTTAACAAAACCTGGTCTACCCTAAGTCCACCCATCCGCACTTTCCCCATAAATGTGTAATTTTCGTTGGGCTAAAATCATGTTCTGTCCTGAACATACACAGTTCATAGTCGTAGAGAACTCCAAGATGCACAACTCTTGTTGGCAAATTTCTTCCCATGCTGTCCTAAATCACTGATATATTATTGACTTATTATAAGATTCTGATACGCTGCTCTGAACTTCCCAGCCAAGGGAAATGTTTTCTTAGATTCAACCCTGCCCGACCCCTGATGAATTTCCATTTCCAATTAGTCTACTTCTCATTTCATTCTTCGAAACTTCCAGAAACATACGTCTGCTCATTTTCTCTTGGAAAACCACTCACATCCTCTGGAACAAAGCTACCCTTTCTTTGATTACGGAACCAAAACTGCTCGTTTGGTGGTTTCATCTAGGCTCTGCAAAATTGAAAACGACTGTAATCTGTTACTGAAGTACGTGTTGCTGGAAAAGCGCATAAGATCAGGCAGCATCAAAGGAGCAGGATAATCGACGTTTCCGACATAAGCCCTTCTTCAGACTCCTCCCTCCCCTTCCTAGACCTCTCCATTTCTATCTCGGACGACAGAACTCCTCCTCCCTGCAATCTGTTACTCCAAACATTCTGCAACAAAAACCAACATACCATTTATCTCGTGGAAATAAAAAAACAGAAGTGTTTGTAAGGCTGTGAGTAGCTCAGAGTTGACTAATTTTGAAAATTCATTTTTACTGTTAAGAAACATGCAATATCTGATGCAGTGTACAAAACAACTTTATATTGCGCGCCCCACAATTTTTCTTTTAAGTATTAGCCTTCAAATACAATTTGGAGAGTGCTAGTTCTGAGAGATATTCTCATAAATCAAGGCCACAAAGCCAATCAGGGTTTTAACCATCGACGATCTGTATTAAATGGGCGTGATAGATGCTTACAAAATCATGAAGGATGTGGATAAATGGATAGCCAAGGAGTCCACAGGTAGAGGGCATAGATTTAAGTTGATGGGGAAATATTTTAAAAAGGTGTGTGTGGTAAATTCTGCATGACGTGTATATTGCATATCAGAATGAGCTACCAGATGAATGGGGATATTAATAGTACGGGTGTAGAGGGATATGGGGACATACTGGCAAATGGGACTCAGTCCGATGGGATGCTTGGTCAGCACAGGAAATTTCTGATGAAGGGCTTATGCTGGCAACAACGACTCCCCTGCTCCTCGGTTGCTGCCTGACCTATTGTGCTTTTTGAGCGGCACTGGTTTGGACTCTGATTCTCCAGCTTCTGCAGCCTTCTCTTACTCCAACTAATCACAGTAACCACATACTGCTTTCCCTCCAGAACCCCTTGAACCCTTTAGCTGCAAAGGTCACGCCCACCTTCCTCTTTAAAATATCTAATAAATCGCCCCAAATTATTTCCTGTGTGAGAGAAACCACAGGTTCACAACTCTCTCAATGATGGAATTCTCCCTCATCTCAGTCCTGAATGGGTAGTCCTTATTCGTCGATTGTGACCCCGAGTTTTGGACTTCCCCAACCTGCTGCATCTAGCCTGTCCTGTTCCATTACGATTTGGTATATCGCTGTGAGATCTTCAGTTTATCCAGTCTTTCTTCATATGTAGTCCTTCCATTCCTGCAATCAGTCTGTTGAATCTTCGCTGGACTATCAGGTAGATTGGTGAGCGCTGGGAGAGGCAGGCAGATCATACAGGATTCTCCTGTGGTTTTTTTTCCCCTCGAACAAATATACCGTTATCAATACTGTTGGTGGGGACAGCCGAAACAGTAGTAACACAAGATAGAAGCTTGAGGCTGGTACAGAAAGTACAGATACTTAAGGCAGGCAACAGCACAGCCTGCAATGAGGACTATGATGAATTTGACTGCATTCATTTGAATGCAAGACATATGACAGATAGTGCCGATGACTTCAGTGCATGGGTGGGAGAGTGGGAAAGGAATATCACAGCTATTGCAAAAGCATTGCAGAGAGAAGAGCAATGAAGGTAGCGTAATGTTCCGGGGAACAAGAAAACTAAATCACAGCAGGACTCATACACTTAATGGTAAAGTTCTACGGTGTGTTGCTGAACAAAGAGACCTTGGAGTGCTGTCCACAGTTCCTTGAAAGGAGAGTTGCAGATATATAGAATAGTGAAGAAGGCATTTAGCATGCTTTTAATTCTTACACAGAGCATTGTGTATCGTACTGGGATGTCATGTTGCGGATGTACAGCATATTGGTTTGGCAGTGTTTGGGATATTGCATGCAATTCTGGTCTCCTTCCTACTGGAAGGAAGTTGTGAATCTTGAAAGTGTTCAGAAAAGATTTGAAAGCATGTTGCTCGGAGTGGAAATTTTGAGCTACGTGGAGAAGCTGGATTGGCTGGGCTACTTTTCCCTGGAGCGTCAGAGGCTGAGGGTGACCTAATAGAGGTTTATAAAATCATAACGGCTATGGTTAGGATAAAGAGAAAAGGTCGTTTGCCTGGGGTGGGTGAGTCCTGAACTAGAGGGCATCAGTTGAGGGGAAAGATATAAATGGGAACTTAACGGCCAACATTTTCACGCAGAGGACAGTGCACTTTGGAATGAGCTGCCAGAGGAAGTTTTGGCCTGGTACAATTACAGCATTTTAAAGGCATCTGGATGGGTACATGAATAAAAAAGGGTTTGACGGGATATGGGCCAAGTGCTGGCAAATGGAAGTAGACTAGGTTAGAATATATGCTCGGCCGGGACAGGTTGGACTGAAGGGTCTGTGCTGTATGTCTCTTTGCCTCTGTGACTAAGAGGAGAAGGCGAGTTGCGTTTTTGACTTGGGAACATACAATGGCACTAGTTCGAGGTGAGATTCAAATGAGACCGTCCAGTGAAGCTTTAGTTCGAGGTGAGATTCAAATGAGACCGTCCAGTGAAGCTTTATAGGTGGAATCAAGAAATAAGAAGGGCGTGATCACTTTAATTGGATTGTATTCTCAATACTGCGAATAGTCAGCAGGAAATTGAGCAAATTGGTAGACACATTTAGATTAGATTACTTACATTAGATTACTTACAGTGTGGAAACAGGCCCTTCGGCCCAACAAGTCCACACTGACCCGCCGAAGCGCAACCCACCCATACCCCTACATTTACCCCTTTAACCTAACACTATGGGCAATTTTAGCGTGGCCAATTCACCTGACCCGCACATCTTTGTGACTGTGGGAGGAAACCGAAGCACCCGGAGGAAACCCACGCAGACACGGGGAGAATGTGCAAACTCCACACAGTCAGTCGCCTGAGTCGGGAATTGAACCCGGGTCTCTGGCGCTGTGAAGCAGCAGTGCTAACCACTGTGCCACTGTGCCGCCCACATCTTAGTAGCGTACGAGTAGCAAGGTTGCAATAGACAGAGATGTTACCCTTCCAAACATAGACCGGGACTGCAATCGTACTAAGGCCTTGGATGGGGATGAATTTGTTAAGTCTGTTCAAAAAACAAAAATCTCAATGAAAGCTCAGATTGTCCAACGAAAGAAGGAGCAAAAATCAACGTTCTGCTTGGAAACAAAGCAGGGCAAGTAAATGAGTTGTGAGTGGGGAAAAGTCTGGGACAAGTGACAAGAATTCTATCAGTGCAAACATACTTCTGGAAAAGGATAGTTCTGAACCACAAGTTAAATTACTAAATTGGGGCAACGTCAATTTTGACGATATCAGACAGCAACATTCAAATTCTGATTGGGGCAGGCAGTTCGAAGTTAAAGAGTTGTCTGAAAAGTAAAATAACGAGATTTCAGAAACATTGTGCTCCTGTTAGTTTTGAGAGCAAAGTTAGCGAAGTAGGGGATACTGATTGGCTAGAGATAGTAAGGCGGTGGCCAAGAAAAAGGAGGAAGCATATGTCAGGTAATGATGGACAGAGTCAACTGAAAACACCGTGGAATCTTCAGGGATGTTGAAGTCCACTTGGAGGGAATCACAAAGGCAAAAATGGAACATGAGATAGTTTGTCAGATGGGGAACAGGAGAAAAGAATCTCCGGAGATGGTTAAAATCCTAAAATACAAATTTCCAAAATGAGTATTTACTGTGGAGAGACCTGAAAGCTCTTGGACTACTGGCCATAAATAGTTATGTCTTGAAAAGGGTTCATATTGTAGAAGAGGTGGAATTGCAGCTCTCAAAACATGTAAAAATAGTGAGATTAGATTCTCTACAGCGTGGAAACAGGCCCTTCGACCCAACAATTCCACACCACCCCTCTGAAGAAAAACCCACCCAAACCCATTCCCTTACCCTATATTTACTCCTGACTAACACAACTAACACTGTGGGCAATTCAGCATGGTCATTTCACCTGACTTGCACATCTTTGGATTGTGGGAGGAAACTGGCGCACATGGAGGAAACCCACTCAGAGACAGGGAGAATATGCAAATTCCACACAGCCAGGCGGAAATTAATGGAGTGAGACAGCGATCGGTGCTGGGGTCTCAGTGATTTACAATTTAGCCAATACAATGAGGCAGGGATCAGTGCTGGGGTCTCAATGATTTACAATGCCAATAATGGAGTGAGACAGGGATCAGTACTGCGGTCTCAGTGACTTACAATGCAACTAGTGGCTTGAGGCAGGAATCAGTGCTGGGGTCTCAGTGATTTGTAATGCAACTAAAAGAGTGAGACAGTGATCAATGTGTGGGTCTCAATGACGTACAATGTAATTCATTGTTTGCGACAGGGAACAGTGCTGGGGTCTCAGTTATTTTCAATATATCTAATGGAGTGAGAAATGGATCTGGACTGAAATCTCAATGAGAGATAAGTTCAGTAATGGAGTGAGACAGGGATCAGTGCTGAGGCCTCAGTGACTTACAATGTAACTAATGGAGTGAGAAAAGTTTCCCTCACAACCCACCCACACTGCCCACCACCAACCCCACGGCCAGGCAAGTTGACATGACTCCCAACAGCATTAACGAACCTACCTGCTCGGACGATTGTTGCAGTGTGAATCAGATCCTGCCATTGGTGCTTGTTCAGCCTTCCCAAAAAATGGTGCCAGATTCCGGAAATCTAAAACCTTCCGTTTTGCACCAACTCTTCAACCACAAATTCATCTGTCCCATTTTCTTGTTGCGGAACTCACTAGCACACCTCGGAAATGATCCAGATATTACAAACATTTGTTTGTTTTAAATCTACTGTGTAACGCCCAGCAGTTTTGCTGCACGGCCTCATTCTCTAATTCGGCAATATCAACAGGTACCACGACCTCTCACTCATCAGGTTGAGTACTTGCGAGTTTTTCTTCGATTGACAATGGATAAGGCCATTTGGCAATGATGTGAAAATTTGAATGTGCATGTCAATTTATTTAATACATTAAGACGGAAGCTAAATATTGGCATAAGTTCTCATTGTTCAATGAGTTGACAATTAGGAAGAAGGCGTTATTTTGGGATCAATGTTTTTTCTGGAGTTATGAATACTTTATTGGCATTGTTTAATACTATAACTCAGATTGTGTCAAAAGTTACTTTAGGTATGATTGTCAATTAGTTTGCCAGGTGCCAACGACAATGATTGGGCAGGCGTTAATTATAATAGTTTCTTCTCAAAATAATGTGTTTTTTGATTTATGCTACCACTTTTCATTTTGCGTCAAATCTGAGACAGTCTACCAGTTTTGAAGTGGTGTCTCCACCTCGGAATGATGCTTCAGCCTAATGTCCAACTCCAGTCATTATTGCTCAGTTAAAAAACTGTTCTGCTCAAGGGAGCCGTTGCTTGTCAAGTGAATGTAACAAAGCTGAACAACCCACAGTTGGAACATTTTCAGAATGAAATTGTCAACCATAACATGACACCAGCCCAACATGTTTTGGAGAAAGGAATACGGATTGGTTCAAGGGAAACTTTATTAATGATGGGCAGGATCTGGCTAGAACAGTCTGTGAACAAATCTTGGAGGGTATCTCTACAGTGAAAAAAGCAAGGCATTTAAAATGGCATGGAGAACATGAGGATTGCGGAAGCTGGAGATCAGAGTAAAAACGTGTGACGCTGGAAAAGTACAGCAGGTCAACAAGCATCCGAGAAACAGGAAAGTCGTCTTTTCAGACATGATCCCTTCATCAGGAATGTCCTGACTTCTTGATGCGTTTTTCAAACTCCACAATTTCCGACATTTAAAATGGCACAATGATACAGTTCAAATTGTTCCTTTTAGGGGTTAAGTGTACGAGTAACAAGTAAGGAGAATGAATAGTAATATTCAGGGCTGAATTAATATTAAAAGAGAGACTTGGCAAAAGCAAAAAGTCAGCAGAACAAATGAGGCCCTAAAATATGGGAAGTGCAGAGGCGAAATAACAAAAGCCATTAGGAGAGGAAAGAGGAGCCATGATAAATGCTGGCTAGCAAGATTAGGCAGAATTCAACGATATTCTAACAGTTTATCAAGGGGAAGAGAATAACCATGGAAAGGGTATGGCCTATTAGCGATCAAGAGACAAATTGTGCATGCAGCCATAGGACAGTAGTAGAATATCATATGCACTTCCGTCTATCCTCAGAGCAAAGAAGATTCAGTACAAAATTAGAAAAGATAGGCTGTAGTGTCCTTGACCATATTGTTAGAGATAGTGAGGCATTCCAGGCTTTAGCAAATGTAAACGGGGTATGAAACCTAATTCTGGATGAAGTGTATCCCAAACCTGATCAACAGAGAGACCGAATGTGGTTGGGTAACCTGGAAGCCAGACGAATCTCCAGTCTTTGGGCACGGTCGAGAGGCGGTAGAGGGAGGTTTGGGAGCAGATCAGGATGGGGGTGAGGACGTGAATCCGGTGCCGTTTGTGAGTTGGGACACGTCCCAGACAAAGTCATCGCAGTGTGCGGTGTGTGCGAAATGGCCTGACAGTTACAACTGAGATGCGTACACGCATTTTGTAGTTTAACTTTTCCTAAAAAAACTATTTCAATCAGTTTCGTCACAATCATCACAAGGGAAGGGTTTGAATTGTGACTGTTCCAGGGTTAACAGCACTTTTGAATCAAAAGCATCAATTTCTCAGCAATACGCTTGAGGAGTTCTATGACGTAAATTATACTGGGTCCCCGTGCACATTCATGAACGCTTTGAGTAGTAGAAAGCCCAACCCAATAGCTGTCAGTGCAATTTCTGTGTGACAAAGTTATGCAGCATGGTAACAGAACATTGGCCAAATTGCCTATGCTGACCAGACGTCCTAACTTTGACTGGCCCAGTTTGCCTGCGTTTGACCCATATTACAGCAATGGCAGTCTGTTAAATGTGTATAAAAATCATTGTAGTTCCAATGGACCACAAGCTGCTCACTGACCAAAAAGAGACGAGTAACAAATACAATCCAACCAGCAGTATGGCAGTTACTTCATGGAAATGCAGAAAGTTAGCTGGCGCGCTTTATTTCAATGTATCATGAATCAACCATTCCAATGACAGGCTTAGTGACCATTGGCAGATTTAATAGCTGATAGACAAGACTTGACATGAATGGCAGACTGTGATGGTGCTACTTTCTTTAATGCAATTTGGTTGATTAGGAAGTAGCTGATGGGTGCATTCCGCACATGAAAAGCAATTTCAACCAGTTTTATTGTTACGATGGACGTGTGCCTGGCTTGCATGTTGCTAAGTTATTGGAGAATATCTGTCTGGATACCTATGGATTTTTAAGTCACCAGGTTAAGAATGCAGTAGCATCGCTGTGTGTCCAAACACAGTAAAATTTGATAATTGCTTTTCTTCTGCATAGGTTATCAAAACATGATCAGTCTGCCGTGCTCTTTGCTAGTACAGTATAAATGGCGAGAATTAATTGTAGTGGGCATTTGCAGAATACAGCTAATATCAGGGAGGGGGAATCTTGTCAGGCTGAAACACGTGAGTCATGCCAGCAACACAACACCCCTCATCCATTGAATGGATCATTGCATTCAAACGATGATGTCCTGAACATTTGTCTTAGCAATTCACATCTGAAAATAAATCTTTGGGGGTTGGGGGGAGGGCGGAGGGGAGTCGCTGGGAAGTGAATATTCTCTGATTTATGACGAAATAATTTAATTCACGGTCTATTTTGAGTGGAAGCTTATATTGGCAATTTTCACCGAAAAAATAGCACCTTGGGTAATCTCTGTGACACGCTGCTACTTTCACAACTCATTACAAATATTGTTATCACCTCCAGGATCGTACCAATTGGACAGAAAGACAGAGAAGTCCCACGTTAGTCATTTGAAAGATCCAGCGACATGGTTATGAGATCTTATGTCTGATCTATTGTCACTGGAGCATCCAAGTCTTTCAGATGTGATCACAGTCGCCGAAGATAATCAAAGGTCCAGAGCCTCTGCAGTTTCTCTGCTTATGGTGGAAATACTGAGGAATTCACTCAGACACTGAGGAGAAATATGAACAGCAACATCTGTTTTCATACAGCTTTCACGGTTCAGTTGGTTGAAGATCTGAACATGGAAGCTAAACCTCAACGCATCCACGTCCCATGGAAAACACAGGCAGGTGGGCAGAGGAGATGGGCGCACCTTATTAGTGAGAAATGAAAATAATAGCAAGGAAGGATGTAGGGTGAGAGGATAAGAATCAGTGGGGGTAGAGGTTAGAAACTACGAAGTTTAGAAAAAACATAACATCAGTTTCAATATAGGCATCCAAACAGTAGTCGGGATTTTGAGCACAAGCAAGATTTGGAGATAAAAAAAAGGTGTAAAAGAAAAGCAAGGTTACCGTGTTCGTGGGGGATTTCAATATGGCAGTAGACTGCGAAAATGAGGTTGGTCGGGATAAGAAGAAAATGAACTTGTGGAATGCTTACGAGATTTTTTTTTTGTAGCAGCTTGTGGTGGAGCCATACAGGGAAGAGGCAATTCTGCATTTAAGAAGTGCTGTGATAAGACTTGATAAGGGAGCTTAAGGTGAAGGAGCCCTTCAGAGCCACTAAGCAGAATATGATAGAATTTACTCTGCAATTTGAGAAGGAGAAGCTGGACTGCGATGTATTGCTATTATAGTTGAATAAAGACGTGGAAAATGCATTCCTCATGAAGGGCTAATGCCCGAAATGTCGACGCTCCTGCTCCTCAGATGCTGCCTGACCCGCTGTGTTTATCCAGCAAGACACTTTTTGACTCTTATAATTGAATAAAGCCATGTGGAGGAACTGGATAGAATTGATTGGGAGAGGAACGCAACATGAAAGGCAGTGGAACAAGTTTCCGGTAGAAATTCGTGAGACACAGTGAAAAATTCATCCATAGGATAAAGAAGCATGGTAAAAGGATGACGAAACAACCATGGCTGTCAAAGGAAGTCAGGGGCAGCATAAAAGAAAAAGGGAGCCATGCAGTACGGTGAAGGACAGTGGGAATCCAGAGGTTTGGGAAGCCCGAAATGAACAACAGATGACAGTTAGAAAGAAGTTAGGAGGGCGAGGGTTACATAAGAGAGTAAGCTGGCAAGTAATATGAGAGAAGATTGCAAGAGATTGATAAGTTGTTTTTTGCCGAAGGGATCAAACGTTTCAGGGAGAAAGCGGGAAAATGGGGTTGAGATTTTGAGAACTGAACGTTGCAGCAGACTCGATGGGCCGAATGGCCTAATTTCTGCTCTTATGTTCTGTGGTGTATCCTTGAGGATTGTGGAGAACCATTTTGCCAGTTAACATATGCAGTTTAACTGAAATTGAGTTCAAATGAAGAATGTTTGATGCCAGATTACAGGCCAAACTAAATCAGCCTCCTGATCCTTGAGTTTAAACACAATAAAATTGAAAGCGTTGAATGACATTCAAAATCGTCAAGTTCTTCCTCATCTGATTTTACATGGAACAGATATCAGATACCAAATTTATATTAGACCAAAACAAAACGTAATTATTTGATACTAATAATAACTTAAGCAGAAAATAGATGAAAAGCAAGGCAATGCGTTTCATATCTATGGTCTCTCCCCAATCTTCATGAAGTACCATGCCGATTCTCTTTCACACATATGTGCACATGCGCGCACTCAGAGACAGGTAAGCACGTTTAAGTAATAAATTGAAAACAAATAAAGATTCCCAATTTGCCAGTCAACTGTTTCACAATGGGTCCTAAATCTTCATGAATCTTAGAATAATGTGTTGTATTCTAAACACATGTAATTATATATACTTGAATTCCAAAGTCACTGGTTCTAGCAAATATTTTTGCAAAGCACTGCAGACTTTTAATTGATGCCTGACATATTGGGGCTCCTCCCTCAATACCTTCAACATTGTTTTAAGTGTAAAAGTACAGAATGAAATGCAAAGCAACTGTGATCTGTCTCATCAACGTCGTTCTACCTTTGTTGGACCAATTAAAAATCAAACCAGTATCTACCATTTCTTCAGCATGACATATCCCCGTGCCTAAACACCTGCTGTGATTTAGACCATGAAGTAAACTGTGACCAACTTTCCAGACCAGTTTTCGTAAACAATATCAGTTTATTTGTTCTCTTCAAAACAGAAACATCAAGCAGCTGTTCAAAGTTCAATTCTCATCTTCAGTCCACAGTTCCAAACTAGCGATGAGACAAAATCAAAATAAAATCGTGAAGATCTCAATGTAACATATGTATATTTCATACAGTTCATACGTAATCCAACATTGGTGATGCGTTCAGCTGTGATACATCAAGACATTTAATTAACCAATACATCAATAATTAAAAGCCTGACCCTGAATTTCATTTTTATTTCCAATCAATCAATGCATTCTCATCCATTGTCCAGTAGTCCTTGATCTCCTTCACCATCTAATATTGGCCTGCAGAGCATTCACGTGATTAAAAGTTGTTTGTTTTGCAAAAAAGTCTTGAATTCCCAGGGCCAAATTTCAAGGTACCCTACTTTGTTTTGCTGTGCACGGCTAACTCTCTTCTTCTCAGGAACTCCATAAAATATTAATCCATTAATGATTTTTGATGTAAATTCTATCTTCGTTGAAAACACGGTCACTTTGACGCCCTTGTCTCCAACTCTGAGATGAAAATAACCTACATACCCTTCATTTTACTAACATCCATGTGCCTATCCAAGATGTTCTTAATTTTCAATAATATATCTAAATCTACTATCATGGCTCTCAATGTTTTCTCTGCACCCACCATTCTAAGTCCAAACAAAACTACCTTTGACATCTCCCCTAAACCTTCCTCCAATTACCTTACAATTATGGACTCTCGTGACACGCATTTCAGCCCTGAAGAAACGTTTTATGCTATCTACTCTATCTATGCCTCTCATCATATTGTTCACATCCATCAAATTATTTCCCACGTTTCGTCACACCAATGTGAAAAATCCGAGCTCCCTAAACATTTCTGTATAAGACATGCAGCAGCCTGGTAAATCTCCTCTGTACGATATCTAAAGCTTCCACATACTTCTTATAGTGAGGTGAAAAGAACTGAACACAATATTCAAAGTGTGGTCTATTCATGGTTTTATACTCCTGCAACATATCTTTGCAACACTTAAACTCAACCCACAGCTCATGAAAGGTGGCACACCATGCGTTTACTTAACAACCCTATCAACCTGGGTGGCAACTTCCAGGGATCTATGAGCATGGATCCCAAGACCTCACTGTTCCTCCACACTGCCAAGAATTCTGCCTTTAAAAGTAATCTGCATTCTGGTACGATCTTCTAAAATGAATCATTTCACATTTTTCCGTTTTGAAATCCATCTGCCACTTATCAGCACAACTCTGCATCCTGTTAATATCCTGTTTAAACGTACACCAGCCTCAACGCTATCCACAACTCCACCTATCTTCACTTCATTGGCAAACTTAACAACCCACTCTTCTACTTCATCATGCATGTTATTTATCAAGATCAAAAAGAGCAAGCTCTCAGGGCATTTTGGGGCGGCACTGTGGCACCGTGGTTAGTACTGCTCCCTCACAGCGCCAGAGACCTGGGTTCAATTCTTTCCTCAGGCAACTGCGTGGAGTTTGCACATTCTCCCCGTGTCTGCATGGGTTTTTTTCGGGTGCTCCGGTTTCCTCCCACAGTCCAATAATGTGCAGGTTAGGTGAATTGGCCATGCGAAATTGCCCTTAGTGTTAGGTGCAAGGGTAAATGTAGGAATGTGTCTGGGTGGGTTGCTCTACAGAGGGTCGGTATGGACTTGTTGGGCCGAAGGGCCTGTTTCCACTCTGTAAGTAATCTAATCTAATCAAATGTAATCTAACCTCATCTAAGATTCTGTGGAACACCACTGGTGACCGAGATCCAGGCTGAATGCTTTCCATCAATGACCACACTCTAACTTCTGTGGAATTCTGTACACAAAAAGTCAACTTTCCTTGCATCCTATGCCTCCTTGCTTTCTAATGAGCCTACCACGGGGAACCTTATGAAAAGCCTTGCTAAAATCCATATATAACCACATCCACCCCCTATCTTAATCAATGGATTTTGTCACATCCTTAAGGAATTCCTTAAGTCATGTGAGGCATGACCTACCCCTGACAAAGCCATGCTGACTATTTCTAACCAGGCTATGGATTTGCAAATACCCATAAGTCCTTTCTCTCAGATTCCTCTCCAATGATTTGCCCCACACTGACTTGTGGCTAACTGGTCTGTAATTCTCAGGGTTATCCTTATTGCCATTATTGAACAATGGAATAACATTTGGTGCCTTACAATCATCTGGGAGTACCCCAGTGGACAGTGAGGATGCAAACTTCATCGCCAAAGGCACAGCAATCTCTTTCCTTTCTGTAGCAACCTTGGTTATATCCAGTCTGCCCAGGGGACTTATCTGTCCTTATGTTTTTCCAAAGTTCCAGCACATCTTCCTTCCAAACATTAACCTGTCCGAGCGTATTGGCCTCTTTCACCCTGTACTCACAAACGAAAATATCCCTCTCATTCGTAAATACTCAAGCAACGTATTCATTAAGGATCTCCTGTACCTCCTCCGACTGCAGGCACAAGTTCCCTCCACTATCCTTGATCAGCCTTGCCCTCACACTGTCATTCTCCGGTTCATCACATCTGATTTCCTTTTTCCTACCTGCAAGAGTTTTTCATGCCTCCTTATAGATACTCTAAGTCTATTCTTGAGTTCCTTCCTGGCTACCTCATAAACCTCTCGAGTCCTGTCTGATCCCTGCATTCTCAAGTAAGCTTCTTTCTTCCACTTGATTGATTGTTGCACATCTCTTGTCATCTTCACTCTAAAATCTCTTTCTTGCCTCAGTGGTACAAACTCATGCAGGACTCAACAGTCTTGACATTTCTGTTGTGCATTTCTCTGAGAATATCGTCATCCAAAGCGGACGATTTGAGATGAAGGGGAAAGGGGGAATCTCTGCACGAAGTGCCTATTCCCTTTCCCTCACCTGCCGTTCACCCAGCTACCATTATTCTGTAACTTCGACGTCTCCACCTGCCTGTAACTCTTATCTATAATCCCCTCAGCCTCCAAAATGATGCGAAGTTCATCCAGGTACTGCTCCAGTTCCTTAACCTGGTCTGTGAAGACCTGGTGTTTGGTGCACTTTTCGCAAAGGAAGTCAACAGAGACACGAGTGGTGTTCCTTACCTCCCATATCCTGCAATGCGACTGTCCATGCTTCCATCCTCTCAGCTCTGAATCGCCAAAAGAGATTTTTTAAAAACATCCTTACCTGAACAACTCTCCACACAGTCGGCCTTTTTTTGGTTCGAGGAGGACGACGAGTGGGAGACACTACACGTGCAGTATTTTGGGTTTAACAACTGCCCGAATATATTAGTTCACTTACCCAGTCGTCCCCTTGACCTCATCTGCTCCAATTCAGCCTATGCTCCGCTGATTCACGAGGTAAGCATTTTATACTGAAATTTACCTTCCCGGTGCCCTCTGGCTCACTGCTGCTGAAATTAATATATTGTGAGAACGCACAGGCAATGAACATAACTTTGGAAATAATTCAGGATAAATTACAGACTGTGCTTCAAGAACATCGGAATTTAAAAATAGCATCATTAGCCCAAGAGAAGGTAGTATCACACAGGGAAAATATTCTCCATGAATATGAACAGATTAAACGAATTCACACAGTAACTGGTTCTTACCAGGTATACCAACGATTGCGAGGATGGGGATAGTAGATGTTTTCTATTTGTATGATTACTGGTGGAGTCATACTCAAATTGAAGCGATATTGTTTCTCTGTGCAGGCAACCTTTCTAAATTGAAAATAACTTTTTCATTTATAGTAGTGGCTCAATGACATTAAGAAAAACAAAATAATTGAGGTAATTACAGGCAGATAAACGAATAAGTTATTGGAAATCGTAATTACTGCTGCCTCTCAGGAATACTATGCAATGCTGTTGCATGTTAAAATAATAAGTATAGCAAAGTATTATCATAATCGAGCATTTCAAGCAAAATAATTCTACATCACCATTCAAAATTGATGGCACAGGGCCGCTGAATTTGATTTCGTGGGCGCCATATATTTAAAAAAAAAGGTTTTTTTTGCAGTGCATTTATTTCTTACACTTGACTGTAAATGAAGAATTTGGTCTATTTCTTCCAATGCATGTTATTTATAAAAAGGCTTCACGAGTAAAGATGCCATTTAATTGTCTATCCACTGATATTTTACATTATGCTGACTGGAAATTTGAGTTGTGGATGATTTCCTGTTTAAGTGACACTATTGGCAGTAGATTCCTCATGGTCTATTTATTTATACGGATGCCTATTGATACATTTCGCACCAT
>NC_057746.1:7119756-7123430 GCF_004010195.1 Chiloscyllium plagiosum | reverse complement strand
TCCCAAAGGTTGTTGTGGTTCTGTTCGCCGAACTGGGAATTTGTGTTGCAGATGTTTCGTTCCCTGTCTAGGTGACATCCTCAGTGCTTGTGAGCCTCCTGTGAAGCGCTTCTGTGATCTTTCCTCCGGCATTTGTAGTGGTTTGAATCTGCCACTTCTGGTTGTCAGTTCCAGCTGTCCGCTGCAGTGACCGGTATATTGGGTCCAGGTCAATGTGCTTATTGATTGAATCTGTGGATGAGTGCCATGCCTCTAGGAATTCCCTGTCTGTTCTCTGTTTGGCATGTCATATAATAGTAATGTTGTCCCAGTCGAATTCATGTTGCTTGTCATCAACAGAAACACAACAACGAGCACCCCAGCTACAAATCTTCTCACAAACTTTGAACCCCAACAGTGTGGAAGCAGACGCTTCAGCCCAACAAGTCTACACTCAGCTTCTGAAGAATACCCCAGTAAAACTCATTCTCCTACCCTATTATCTCACATTTACCCCGACTAATGCACTAATCTACACATCCCTGAACACTATGGATAATTTAGCATGGCCAATTCACCTAACCTACACATCTTTGGATTGTGGGAGGAATGCGACGTATGCATGGAGAACGTGCGAACTCTATGCAGGCAGCCGCCCGAGGGTGGAATCGGGCCCGGGTCCCCGGAGCTGTGAGTCAGCAGTGCTAACCAGCTGCCCAAATTCAACCACGTCATTCAGAACCATTTCCCTATTTAACCCCATAACTCTGCAAGTTTACTTTCTTCAGGTTTTCATCAAATGTTTATCAAATTGAAACATATCAGTGACTCACCAACAAACAATTTGGAGGCATAAATACCAGATTATCACAATCTGTACAATGCATTCATTTGCATATTTCTCCCCACAATGCACAATGCAGTAAGACTGAAACCCTTAGTGGGATCAAATAACGGAAATCGCTCTTCACGGCATGATTTCATTGATCTCAAGATATTTCTCAAATCACCAGAGAATCCAATTAGAAAAGAAAACTCGGCATTTAGAATATCAAACTTACTATTAACCTTACAGAAGAATGGAAATGGATATTATTACAAAACAAGTTTCAAAACTATTCTGAAGTTTCATTAATTGAATCAAATTCTTGCTATTGTCACGGATTTTAAAAGTCTGACACATGATCTCTTTCCATGCAGAAGGACTTTCCAACATGGCTAGCCATTTGTTCCCACTGGGATGCTGTGCTGATCCATGTTGGTATTTGAAACACGTCGGCAACATTTGATGCTTCATCCTCCGGGTTCCAGTGAATACCATCAGCGCTCAGATCCTGCTCCAACATTTAACAAAACCTGGTCTACCCTCAGTCCACCCATATGCACTTTTCCCATAAATACTTTCCATTGTGGCTTAAAACATGTTCTGTCTTGAACATGCACAGTTCATAGTCATTGAGAATTCCAAGATGCACAATTCCTGTTGGCAAATTTCTTCTCATGCTAAATTATTGATATATTATTGACTTATTATGAGGTTCTGATACGATGCTCTGAACTTCCCAGCCGAGAGAAATGTTTTCTTAGATTCAACCCTGCCCGACCCCTGATGAATTTCCATTTCCACTCAGTCTACTTCTCATTTCATTCGTCGAAATTTCAAGAAATATACGTCTGCTCATTTTCTCTCGGAAAACCACTCACATTCTCTCGAACAAATCTGCCCTTCCTTGAATACGAAACCAAAACTGCTCCAAGGTTTCATCTAGGCTCAGCAAAATTGAAAACGACTATAATCTGTTACTCAAAACCTTCTGTAACAAAAATCAACATCCGATTTATCTCGTGGAAATAAAAACAGAAGTGTTTGTAAGGATGTGATTAACTCCGCGTTGACTAATTTTGAAAATTCACTTTTACTGTTAAGAAACATGTAAAACATGAGGCAATGTGTAATAAGAAAAACTTTATATCGCCAGCCGCACATTTTATTTTTAAGTATCAGCCTTCAAATACAATTTGGAGTGTGAGGTAAGCTCACAAATCAAGGCCACAAAACCAATCAGGGTTTTCATGATCGACGATATGTATTAAATGGGCGCAATAGATGCTAATAAAATCATGAAGGATGTGGATAAAGTGAATAGCTAAGGAGTCCAAAGGTAGAGGGCATAGATTTATGGTGACGGGGAAAGATATTTTAAAAGAGTGAGGAGTAAATTCTTCATGACGTGTGTATTGCATATTAGAATGAGCGGCCAGATGAATGGGATATTAACAGTACGGGTGTAAAGCGATATGGGGACATACTGGCAAAATTGGATTCATTCAGATGGGATGCTTGGTCGGCACAGGAAATTCCTGATGAAGGGCTTATGCTGGCAATATCGACTCTCCTGCTCCTCGGTTGCTGCCTGGCCTATTGCGCTTTTTCAGCGGCACCCTTTTGGGCTCTGATTCTCCAGCTTCTGCAGCCTTCTCTTTCTCCAAACAATCACAGTAATACTGGTATCCCTCCGAACCCCCTGCATCATTTCGCTGCAAAGATCATGCCCAGCTTCCTCATTAAAATATTTAATAAATCGCCCCCAATTGTTTCCTGTGTGAGGGAAACCAGAGGTTCACAACTCTCTCAATGATGGAATTCTCCCTTCAGTCCTGAATGGGTAGCCCTTATTCGTCGATTGTGACCCCGAGTTTTGTGCTTCCTCAACACGCTCAATCTAGCCTGTCCCCTGTTCCATTACGATTTTGTATATCTCTATAATATCTCCAGTTTATCCAGTCTTTCTTCATATGTAGTCCTGCCATTCCTGGAATCAGTCTGTTGAATCTTCGCTGGATGACCAGGTGGATTGGTGAGCGTTGGGAGAGGCAGGCAGATCATACAAGATTCTCCTGTGGCTTTACCCCCACAAACAAATATACCATAAACAATACTGTTGGTGGAGACAGCCAAAAGAGTAGTGGCGCAAGAGAGATGCTTGTGGCTGATACAGAAGTTAAGACATTTAAGGGAGACAACAGAACAACCAGGAATGAGGAATATGATGAATTAAATTGCATTCATTTGAATGCAAGAGGTATGACAGATAGTGCAGATGATTTCAGGGCATGGGTGGGAGAGTGGGAAAGGAATATCACAGCTATTGCAAAAGCATTGCAGAGAGAAGAGCAATGCAGATAGCATAATGTTCCAGGGAACAAGAAAACTAAATCACAGCAGGATTCATACTCTTAATGGTAAAATCCTAAGGGGTGTTGCTGACCAAAGAGACCTGAGAGTGCAGTTTCGTGGTTCCTTGAACGGAGAATTCCAAGTATATGGGATAATGAAGAATTCATTTATTGTGCTTTCCTCTCTTGGTCAGAGCATTGATTAGACTATTAGGATTGGAGCTGAAAATGTGTTGCTGAAAAAGCGCAGCAGGTCAGGCAGCATCCAAGGAGAAGAAGAATCGACGTTTCGGGCATGAGCCCTTCTTCAGGAAGGGCTCATGCCCGAAACGTCGATTCTCCTGCTACCTTGCATGCTGCCTAACCTGCTGCGCTTTTCCAGCAACATATTTTCAGCTCTGACCTCCAGCATCTGCAGTCCTCACTTTCTCCTAGAGTATTAGGATGTCAAGTTGCGGCTGTACAGGACATTGGTTAAGAAGTGTTTGGAATATTTCATGCAATTCTGGTCTCCTTCC
>NC_057746.1:7085256-7119256 GCF_004010195.1 Chiloscyllium plagiosum | reverse complement strand
CACTAACTTTACTCTCCAAATTAACCGGAACACAATGGGTCTGAAATCTCGTTAGCCTTTTGAAAGCCTTCCACTTTTCAGACCACTCTTTAACTTCGAACTGCCTGCCCCAATCAGATTTTGAATGTTGCTGTCTGATACCATCAAAATTGGCATTACCCCATTTTAGTAAATTAACTTGTGACTCAAAACTATCCTTTCCCAGAACTATGTTTACACTGATAGAATTATTGTCACTTGTCCCAGACTTCTCCCCAATGAACAACTCAGTTACTTGGCCCCGCTTTGTTTCCAAAGAGGACGTTGATTTTTTCCCATTCTTATCGTTGGGCCATCTGACTTATTATTGAGTTTTTTTGAACAGACTTAACAAATTCCTCCCCATCCAAGGCCTTGACACTATTGCAGTCCCAGTCTATGTTTGGAAGGGTAACATCTCTGACTATTACAACCTTGTTACTCATATTACTATCCAAGATCTGCCTCCCAATTTGCTCAATTTCCGGCTGAATATTTGCAGGCTGAGAGTACAATCCCAACAAAGTGATCACACCTTTCTTATTTCTCAATTTCACCATATAGCTTCACTGGACGGTCTCATTTGAATCTCATCTCAAACTACTGCTGTAATATATCCCCAAGTCAAAAACGCAACTCACCCTCCTCTCTTAGTCACAGAGTCATAGTGAAATACAGCACAGAAACTGACCATTTGGTCCAACTTTTCCAGGCCGAGCATATATCCTAACCTACTCTACTCTGATTTGCCAGCACTTGGCCCATATCCCGCTCAACCCATTTTATTCATGTACCCATTCAGATGCCTTTTAAATGCTGTAATTGTACTGGCCTCCACTATTTCGTCTGGCAGGTCATTTCATGCAGCACTGCCCTCTGTGTGAAAAGTTTCCCTGAGATCCCTTTTATATTTTTTGCCTGCCAGCCTCAACTGATGCCCTCTAGTTCTGGACTCACCCACTCCAGGGAAAAAAAAAAACCTTTTCTGTTTATCCTATCTATACCTTTCATGATTTTATAAACCTCTATAAGGTCACCCCCAGCCTCTGACCCTCCAGGGAAAGCAGCCCCAGCTTATTCAGCATCTCCAGGTAGCTCAAAATCTCCAACCCTGGCAATATGCTTTCAAACCTTTTCTGAACCCTTTCAAGGTTCACAACATCCTTTCGATAGGACCGAAACCAGAACTGCATGCAATATTCCAAAGGCTGCCAAACCAACGTCCTGTACAGACATCCCAATACTATACTCAATGCTCTGACCAAGAAAGGAAAGCATACTAAATGCCTTCTTCACTATCCTATCTACCTGCAACTCTCTTTTCAGTGAACCATGAACCTGCACTCCAAGGTCTCTTTGTTCAGCAACACTTCCTAGCATCTTACCATTAAGTGTATGAGTCCTGCTGGGATTTAATTTTCTTGTTCCCTGGAACATTATGCTACCTGCATTGCTCTTCTCTCTGCAATGCTTTTGCAATAGCTGTGATATTCCTTTCCCACTCTCCCACCCATGCCCTGAAATCATCTGCACTATCTATCATACCTCTTGCATTCAGATTAACGCAGTCGAATTCATCATATTCCTGATTCCTGGCTGTTTTGTTGCCTCCCTTAAGTATCTGTACCTTCTGTACCAGCCTCAGGCTTCTCCCTTGTGTCACTACTGTTTTGGCTGTCCCCATGAACAGTATTGATAACGGTATATTTGTTTGAGGGGGGAAAGACACAGAAGAACCTTGTATGATCTGCCTGCCTCTCCCAGCGCTCACCAATCTACCTGGTCAATCAGTGAAGTTTCACCAGATTGATCCCAGGAATGGCAGGACTACAAATGAAGAAAGACTGGATAAACTGAAGATCTCACAGCGATATACCAAATCGTAATGGAACAGGATAGGCTAGATGCCGCATGTTGGGGAAGCCCAAAACTCGGGGTCACAATCGACGAATAAGGGCTACCCATTCAGGACTGAGATGAGGGAGAATTCCAGCATTGAGAGAGTTTTGAACCTTTGGTTTCCCTCACACAGAAAACAATTGGGGGCGATATATTAGACATTTTATAGAGGAAGGTGGGCGTGACCTTGCAGCTAAAGGGGGTCAATGTCGATCGAGAGAAAGCAGTATTATGTTACTGTGATTGTTTGGAGAAAGAGAAGGCTGCAGAAGCTGGAGAATCAGAGCCCAAAAGGGTGCCGCTGAAAAAGCACAATAGGTCAGGCAGCAACCGAGGAGCAGGAGAGTCGATGTTGGCAGCATAAGCCCTTCATCAGGAATTTCCTGTGCCGACCAAGCATCCCATCTGACTGAGTCCAATTTGCCAGTATGTCCCCATATCTCTCTACACCCGTACTATTAATATCCCCCTTCATCTGGCAGCTCATTCTGATATGGAGTACACACGTCATGCAGAATTTACTCCTCACGCCTTTTTAAAATCTTTCCCCTTCACCTTAAATCTATGCCCTCTACATTTGGACTCCTTGGCTGTTCACTTTATTCACATCCTTCATGATTTTATAAGCACCTTTCACGCCCATTTAATACATATCGTCGATGATGAAAACCTTGACTGGTTTTGTGGCCTTGATTTGTGAGCTGATCTCTCAGAACGAGTACATTCCAAATTGTATTTGAAGGCTGATACTTAAAAACAATTTGTGGGGCACGCGAGATAAACTTTTTTTTATACACTGCATCAGTTTTTACATTTTTCTTAACATTAAAAGTGTAAAGAAAGGTTGTCTTGTGATTTGAGAACTATCTTGAGATTAATGAAATCATGCTGTGAAAAGCGATTTCCATTATTTGATCCCACAATATTTAGTGTTACAAGCTTACTGCATTGTACATTGTGGGGAGAAATGTACAAATGAATGGATTACACAGATTGTGATAATCTGGTATTTATGCATCCAAATTGTTTGTTGCTGAGTCACTGATATGTTCCAATTTGATGAACATTCGATGAAAACCTGAAGAAATTAAACATGCGGAGTTATGGGGTGAAATAGGGTAATGGTTCTGAATGACTTACTTGAGTTTGGACAGTGCAACAGGCTGGGTTATTGGTTAGCACTGCTGCCTCACAGCGCCGGGATCCCGGGTCCGATTCTAGCCTCGGTCGGCTGCTGCGTCGAGTTTGCACGTTTCCTCCCACAATCCAAAGATGTGCAGGTTAGGTGAATTGGCCATGATAAATTATCCATAGTGTTCAGGGATGTATAGGTTAGTGCATTAGTCAGGGGTAAATGGAGAGTAGTAGGGTTGGAGAATGTGTGTGGCTGGGCTACGCTTCAGAAACTCAGGATAGACTTGTTAGGCTGATGTGCCTGTTTCCACACTGCTGGGGTTCTCTGAACCTCCATGAAGTCTCTGGATGGTGCAATCCCAGTGATTCTGTGAAACTACAACATGCTTTTTGGATGTTTTCACCTTGAACAATTAATGAAGTGGTGATAGCGAGCAACATGGGATGTCAGCAGGCTTTGATTTCGATGCCCTTACCTTCCAATTATAGATTTAAACACCTGTTCCAAATCAGAGTCATCAAATCTATCATTTTCATATCTAACATTTTTGGAACATCCAGAATACTTTCCCACTTTGTTATCAAATGTTGTCATTTCTGCCTCTTCACTTTGGAAGATAATATTAAAACAAGAAATGAAAACCACGTATATGGTGCTACATATATCAATATTCATCTGTATACATAAATAGATGGTGAGGTCTGTACTGTTAATATTGTCACTTATACAGGAAACAAGCAACAACTGTCAGCATACTCTAAAATATTAGTAGAATGACAATTAAATGGAACCTTGTATCATTAAGCCAGTTTCGACTGTAAAAGATGTATTATTCAGATGTTCAAAAACAAAATATCTCTGTTTAGCTGAAATGCTGATCATCTGCATGCACCTGGTTATGTCACTCGAATATAGCTTGATTACATATACCTCATTTACGATATCCACCAACATAATTTTAAATTATAAATAACATATATTGGAATAACTAGACTAGATTCTTAATTTACACTCAAGTGCACTGCAAAAAAAAACGCATTTTCTGTTTTGTGTATATGGCGCCCACGAAATGAAATTCAGCGGCCCTGTGCCATCAATTTTGAATGGTGATGTAGAATTATTTTGGTTGAAATGCTCGATTACGATAATACTTTGCTATCCTTATTATTTTAACATGTAACATCATTGCATAGTATTCCTGATAGGCAGCAGTAATTATGATTTCCCATAACTTACTTGTTTATCTGCCTGTAATTAACTCAATTACTTTGTTTTTGTCAATGTCACTTGAGGCTTTCCCACTGCTATAAATGAGACAGTTATTTTTAAGTTAGAAAGGCTGCCTGCACAGAGAAACAATATCGCCTCAATCTGAGTATGAGTCCACCAGTGATCATTCAAATAGAAAACATTTACTATCCCATCCTCGCAATCGTTGGTATTCCTGGTAAGAACCAGTTACTGTGTGAATTTGTTTAATCTGTTCATATTCATGGAGAATATTTTCCCTGTCTGACACTACCTTCTCTTGGGCTAATGATGCTCTTTTTTAATTCCGATGTGCTTGAACCACAGACTGTAATTTATCCTGAATTCTTTCCAACGATAGGTCCATTGTTTGTAGGTTCTCACACAATAATAATTTCTGCAACGGGAGTGAGAGACAGTGAGCCAGAGGGCATCAAGGAAGGTAAATTTCAATATAAAATGCTTACCTCGTGAATACCCGGAGCACAGGTTGAATTGGAGCTGACGAGGTCATGGGGACTGCTGGGTAAGGGATGTAATATATTCGGGCAGTGGCTAAACCCAAAACACTGCACGTGTAGTGTCTTCCACTCGGCGTCCCCTCTAATCAAAAAAGGAAAACTGTGTGGAGAGTTGTTAAGTTAAGAATTATTTAAAAATCTCTTTTGGCGATTGAGAGCTGAGGGGTTGGAAGCATGGACAGTCGCATTGCAGGATATGGGAGGTAAGGAACACCACTATTGTCTCTGCTGACTTCCCTTGCGAGAAGTGCACCAAACACCAGCTCTTCACAGACCAGGTTAAGGAACTGGAGCAAGAGCTGGATGAACTTCGCATCATTTTGGTGGCTGAGGGGATGATAGATATGAGTTACAGGGATGTAGAGACTCCAAAGTTACAGAATAACGGTAGCTAGGTGAACGGCAGGAGAGGGAAAGGGAATAGACAGTTAGTGCAGGGATTCCCCCTTCCTCTGAATAATAAGTATAATGCTTTGGTTGCTGTTGTGTTTGGAGGGGAAATCCACAGCAACCAGGTCTCTGCCACTAAGCCTAGCTTTGTGACACATGAGGGAAATGGGAGAGTGATCGTGATAGGCGGTTCAATGGTTACAGAATCGGGTTCGATTCCAACCTTGGATGACTGTGTGGAGTTTGCACATTCTCCCTGTGTCTGCGTGGGTTTCCTCCTGGTGCTCCGGTTTCCTCCCACAGTCCAAAGATGTGCAGGTTAGGTGGATTGGCCACGCTTAAATTGTCATTTAGGTGCATTAGTCAGAGGGAAAAGGGATTTGGGCGGGTTAATCTTCGGAGTTTCGGTGTGGACCTATTGGGCAGAAGGGCCTGTTTCCACACTGTAGAGAATCTAATCTAATCAAAAAGACAAGTGATTGTGCTGTCATGAACGAGCCTCCCGAATAGCATGTTGCCTTCTGAGTGTGAGGGATATCTCTGATCGAGTGTACAGGATTCTCAAGGGGGAGGGTAAGCAACCAGAGGTCACGTTACACATCCGTACCAATGACATAGCTAGGAAAAGGAATGAGAATATGAAAAGTGAATATGGGTAATTAGGTTGGAAGCTAGAAGGCAAGACAAACAGAGTAGTAATATGAGGATTACTACCTATGCCACGGGCTAGTGAAGGGAGGGACAGAGATCGAGTGCAGCTGAACATTTGTCTGCAGGGCTGGTGTAGGAGGGAGGGCTTTAAATATATGGAAATCATTGGGGTACCTCCTAGGGAAGTTGGGACCCATACAAAGAGGATGGGTTGTACCTGAACTGGAGGGGAAACAAAATCGTGTTCAAGAAGTTTGCAAGAGCTCTTTATGAGATTTTGAACTCGTTTGGCAGGGGAGGTGGGAACCACAGCTGTGGATCAGCGGATGGAGTAGATGGTGAGCTGACAGATATAGAGTGCAGAGAATCATTGAGGAAAGAATAAGAATTGATAAGGCAAAGTTACAGTCTGTGTGATTGTTTGAAGTGTGTTTGGTTTAATTCAAATGTCAAAAATGAGGGTGATGAATTCAGAGCATGGATCAATACTTGGAGCTACAATGTTTTGCCAATTACAGAGACTAGGATGTAATGGGACGGGGATGATTGTCGCATGTTCCAGGAATCAAATGTTTCAAAAGGAATAGGGAGGAAGGTGTGGGGAAAGAGGTGGGGGAATGGCATTGCTAATCAAGGGTGCAGAAAGTGAGGTCATCAAGGTTGATTTGCTGAACGATTCACTATGGGTGGAAGTCAGAACTAGGAAAGGAGCAATCACTTTCTTGGGAGTTAGCAAAAGCAACGGAAGCACAGAGGAGCAGGTTCCGAAGCAGATTTTGGAAAGGTGTAGAAATAATAGGGTTGTTGTCATGGGTGACTTCAACTTCCCCAATACTGATTAGCACCTCCATAGATCAAATAGTTTGGATGGTGCAGATTTTGACAGTTGTATCCAGGAAGGACTCCTGTTTTAATTTTGTGGATAGGCTGACTAGAGGGTAGGCCACTTTGGATTTGGTGCTTGGAAAAGATCCAGGTCAGGTGTCAGATCTCTCAGTGGGAAGGCATTTCAGTGATAGTGATCACAACACCCCAATCTTTAGAATAATCAAGGAGAGGGATCGGAGCAGACAGTACGGGAATGTATTTAATTGGGGGAGGAGGGTTACAATGGCATTAGACAGGAACTGTGGAGCTTAAATTGGGATATGATAGCCTCAGGGAAATGTACAACAGAAATGTGGAGACTGTTAAGTCCTGGATGGGTTTGTACCACTGAAGCAAGAAATAGTTGGAAGGGTGAAGGAATCTTGGATGACAAGAGATGTGGAACAGTCAGTCAAGCGGAAGAAGGAAGTATATTTGAGCATGCAAGGATCAGACAGGATCTAGAAGGTTACGAGGTAGCCAGGAAGGAACTGAAGAATAGACTGAGCATCTGGAAGGTGGCATGAAACCCCCTTGGCAGGTAAGAAAAAGGAAACGCCAAAGCCCTCTGCACTTATATGAGGAACCGGAGGATGGCAGTGTGAGAGCAGGGCTAATCAGGGATATTGGAGGGAACTTGTGCCTGCAGTCGGAGATCCTTAATGAATACCTTGCTTGAGCATTTACAAGTAAGAGGGACCTTTTCGCTTGTGAGGACAGAGTGAAACAGGCTGATATGCTAGGACAAATTGATGTTGGGAAGGAAGATGTGCTGTAACTGTTGAAAAACATAAGGACAGGTAAGTCCACTGGGCCAGACCAGATCGAACCAAGGTTGCTACAGAAAGTGGGAGGAAGAGATTGCTGCGTTTTTGGCGATGAAGTTAGCATGCTCACTGTCCACTGGAGTAGTACCAGATGCTTGGAAGGTACCAAATGTTATTCCCTTGTTCAGGAAAGGGAATAGGGATTACTCTGGGAATTACAGACCAGTCAGCACAAAGTCAGTGTGGGGCAAATCATTGGAGAGGATGCTGAGAGAAAGGACTTGTGGTTATTTGCAAAACCATAGCCTGATTAAAAATAGTCAGCATGGCTTTGTCAGGGGTATGTCATGCCTCACAAGCCTTAAGGAATTCTTTAAGGATGCGACAAAATACATTGATTAAGGTAGAGTGGTGGATGTGGTGTTAGGATTTTAGCAAGGCTTTTCATAAGGTTCCCCATGGTAGGCTCATTAGAAAGCAAGGAGGCATGGGATGCAGGGAAAATTGGCTGTTTGGGTACAGAATTGGCTGGCCCATAGAAGTTAGAGTGTGGTCATAGATGGAAAGCATTCAGCCTGGATCTCGGCCACCAGTGCTGTTCCACAGGGATCTGTCCTGGGACGTCTGTTCTTTGTTATCTTGACAAATGACATGCATGATGAAGTGGAAGGGTGGGTTGGTAAGATTGCCAATGTCGTGAAGATAGGTGGAGTTGTGGATAGCGTTGATGCTGGTGTATGTTAAAACAGGATAGTAACAGGATGCAGAGCTGGGCTGATAAGTGGCAGATGGATTTTTTTGCAAACTAAATTATAGCTGAGAAAACGTGTTAGCCCCTCTTGTTAACATTATATGCTTGCTTGGAAATTTCATCGTCTTCCAGAAATTAATGCAATCATTGTCAAGTAACCTTCATGCCGCACAAGTGACAGACAACAGCCAAATAGAATAAACAATAAATTGATTGTAGCACTTGTTATTCATTCTTCTTTCCATAACTAAATATCATGCTGTTCTCAAACTGGGGGATGCCATTGACCACAGCAGAAATTAGATCATCCACATACGTCCTTCGGTTACCCGAATTTCCCAGAGACTGATCATTATGTGGCTATATTCCACGTTTGGTTTCTGTATGACTATAGTATAGTCATACAGTCCTGAAGAAGGGCTTATGCCCGAAACGTCGATTCTCCTGTTCCCTGGATGCTGCCTGATCTGCTGCGCTTTTCCAGCAACACATTTTCAGCTCTGATCTCCAGTATCTGCAGACCTCACTTTCTCCCTATAGTATAGCATCATCTATAATGGACCATCAGTAATTTTAAATCACTACATTTTGTGTGTGCCCAATATTCCATCACAGCGTGCATAACCTACCAACCAATGAAAGAATTGATGGCAATGTGTGCTATGGACAAGAAATGCAGCAGCAAAACATGCATTCTTCAACAGAATCTTGCTGCCTTTCATTAACTACCACATAGTTTAATAAGTATAATAGATCTATAGTTCATTAAATACCTGTAAAAGTCCCTCTCAATAACATGCCATTCTAATTTGGATTTGTTTCATCTTTTGGCATAGTCTTTCCATCAATGCACCATCTGCCTTCTCAGTAACAATTCTGGGTACTCTACCACAAAAGTGGTGATAGTGATTTATGAAGGGAAGTCATTATTATTTTGTCAAGACTAATCATGAATTATTTAATGAATACTGCCATGGCCCGCATCTCCTGCATGAATAAAACATTTCTGTCAGGATTGGTAATCTATCTGAGGAAGTGCACATTGTAATTTTCTTCCACCTTTTCTGCAGCTAACTTGATGACAATCTTCATTCTCTTACGTGGACGGTGTGGCCTCTCAAAATGTATCACCCATTACCTGTTGGCTATGGCAGTTGCTGATTTAATGGTTCTACTATTCGAAGTGATTCTGTATGAAATTAATGATGCTTATTTTTCACATTCATTCCTGAACTATACTCCTGTTTGTAGACTCAATCTTGCATTGTTATTTGTATCAGTTGATTTATCAGTCTGGTTTACTGTAGCTTTCACTTTTGATCGATTCGTTGCTATTTGCCATCAAACATTAAGAATTAAGTATTGCACTGAGAAATGTTGTACAGTGGTATTATCAGTGATCTGTTTATGTGGCATCTTGCAAAATGTTCCAATTTACTTTATTTATGAACCTCGGGAAATAATTGACAACATACCATGGTCATGTTATACGAAACCAAGCTTCTACACATCAACTCTGTTTATAGTGCTTTTTTGGCTAGATACCATATTAACCCCATTTTTACCATTTGTTTTAATCCTACTGTTTAATGCTTTGACTATCAGGCATATTTTAATTGCCAATCGAATAAGACGTGGACTACGACGTAACAAGTGCATTGAAAATCATTCTGATCCAGAGGTAAATGTCAGAAGGAAATCCATTATTTTATTGTTAGTGATATCTGGCACTTTCATATTGTTATGGATGGTAAATTTTATATATTTTATCAGTGTTCATTTCATAAACACACAATTTTTAGAAGCTAATTATGATGAACCTGCCACTATTGCAGAACAATCTGGATATATGCTCAGATGTTTGAGTTCTTGTACAAACACATTTATTTATGCAGCTTCCCAGAAACATTTTAGAGACGAACTAATGCATATCATTAGATATCCTTTTGATTTTTTCTTTGGCTCAGTCAAATGATTAATACTTCACAGAATTAAAATTGATCTATGCAATTAAATTGAATTTAAACTTTGAACAGCTGCTTGATTTTTCTGTTTTGAAGAGAACAAATAAACTGATACTGTTTTCGGAAACTGGTCTAGAAAGTTGGTCACAGTTTATTTCATGGTCTAAAATCACAGCAGGCGCTGAGGCATGAGGATATGTCATGCTGAAGAGATGGTAGATACTGGTTTGATTTTTAATTGGTCGAACAACGGTAGAACGACATTGATGAGACAGATCACAGAAAATGTTGAGAAATGATGAGAAACTATAGGTTTCTTCTGGGTCTTGGGCAGAAGCGAGAGGGTATTCAATACCACTGGATAGAAGTTGCTTTGCTTTTCATTCTGTACTTTTTATACTGAAAAAATGTTGACGGTATTGAGGGAAGAACCCAAATATGTCAGACATCAATTAAAATTCTGCAGTGGTTTGCAGAAAATGTTTGCAAGAACCAGTGACTTTGGAATTCAAGAATATATAATCGCATGTATTTGGCATACAGCAAATGATTCTTGGATTCATGTAGGTTTAGGACCCATTGTGAAACAGTTAACTGGCAAATTGGAAATCTTTATTTGTTTTCAATTTATTATTTAAATGTGCTTACCTGTCTCTGAGTGCGCGCATGTGCACATGTGTGAAAGAGAATCGGCATGGTACTTCATGAAGATTGGGGAGAGACCATAAATATGAAATACATTACCTTGCATTTCATCCATTTTCTGTTTAAGTTACGATAAGTATCAAATTATCAAGTTTTCTTTGGTCTAATATAAATTTGGTGTCTGATATCGATTATTTGTAAAGTCAGATGAGGAAGAACATGACGATTTCGAATGTCATTCAAAGTCTTTAATTTTATTGTGTTTAAATTCAGGGATCAGGAAGCTGATTTAGTTTGGTGCATTATCCGGCATCTAACATGCTTAATTTGAACTCCATTTCAGTTAAACTGCATATGTTAACTGGCAAAATTGTTCTCCACAATCCATAGGACATAAAAGAAGAAATTAGGCCATTCGGCCCATCGAATCTGCTGCAACGTTCGATCATGGCTAAAAGAAATTTCTCAACACCATTTTCCCACTTTCTCCCTGAAACCTTTGATCCCTTCGGCAATCAACAACTTATCGATCTCTTGCAATCTTTTCTCATATTTCATGCCTGCTTACCCTCTTATTTAACCCCGTCCCTCCTTACTTCGTTTATGCCACGTTGAAAAGTTCACAATTTCGTTTTGATTTTGTCTCATCACTCGTTTGGAACTGTGGACTGAAGATGAGAATGAAACTTTGATCAGCTGCTTGATGTTTCTGTTTTGAAGAGAACAAATAAACTTTTATAGTTTACAGACACTGGTCTGGAAAGTTGGTCACTGTTTAATTAATTAGGCACGAGGATATGTTAATACTTAGTTTGATTAGTTTGATTTTTAATTGGTCAAACAAAGGTAGAACGACGTTGGGGAAACAAATTACAGAAAATGTTGAGGACTGAAGAGAAACTATAGGTTTACTTTTGGTCTTGGGCAGAAGGGGGAGGGTATTCAAAACCACTGGATTGAAGTTGCTTTGCATTTCATTCTGTACTTTGTTACTTCAAACAAAGTTGACGGTATTGAGGGAGGGACTCCAATATTTCAGACATCAATTAAAGTTCTGCAGTGGTTTGCAGAAATTATTTGCAAGAACCGGTGACTTTGGAATTCAAGAATATATAATCACGTGTGTTTGGCGTACAACACATCGTTCAAGGGTTCATGAAGGTTTACGACCCCTTTTGAAACTGCTAACTGGCAAATTGGAATTCTTTACTTGCTTTCAATTTATCACATAAATGCGCTTGCCTGTCTCTGAGTTCGCGCATGTGCACGTGTGTGAAAGAGAATCGTCATAGTACTTCATGCAGATTGGGGAGAGGCCATAGATATGAAATACTATTGCTTTTCATCCATTTTCGGCTTAACTTCCGATATAGGTATCAAATTATCAAGTGTTTTTTTGGTCTAACATAAATTTGGTGCTTGATATCTGTTATTTGTAAAATCAGATGAGGAACAACTTGAAGATTTTGAAGGTCATTCAATAATTTTAGTTTTACTGTGTTTTAAATTCAGGGATCAGGAGGCTGGTTTATTTGGCCTGCTATCCGGCATCTAACATGCTTCGTTTGAATTGCATTTCAGTTAAACCGCATATGTTAACCGGCAAAATTGTTCTCCACCACAAGCTCAGATCTTCAACCAACTGAGCCGTGAAAGCTGTATGACAACAGATGTTGCTGTTCATATTTCTCCTCAGTTTCTCAGTGAATTTCTATGCATTTCCACCATCAACAGAGAAACTGCAGAGGCTCTGGTCCTTTGATTATCTTCGGGGACTGTGATCATATCTGAAAGACTTGGATGCTCCAGTGACAATAGATTAGACATAACACCTCATAACCATGTCACTGGATCTCTCAAATGACTAATGTGGGATTTCTCCGACTTTCTGTCCAATTGGTGCGATCCTTTTTATGTAACAATATTTCTAATGATTTTGTGAAATTAACAGTATGTCAAAGGGATTACCCAAGTGGCTATTTGTTTCCGTGGAAATGCACAATATACGTTTCCGCTGGAAATAGACGGTGAATTAGATTATTTCACTTCCCAGCGCCTCCCCACCCCCCGATTTATTTTCTGATGTGGATGATATAGTCAGATTTCCATTGCTAAGAGAAATTTCCAGGGCATCATCATTTGAATACAATGATTCATTCAATGGATGAGGGGCGTCGTGTCGCTGGCGTGACTGGTTTCAGCCTGACAAAATTCCCCCTCCCTGAAGTATTCTTGAAATATCCACTGCGATTAATTCTTGCCATTTTCTACTGCACTATCAAAAGGCACGACAGACTGATCATGTTTTGATAACCTATGCAGAAGAAAAGAAATAATCAATTTTTACTGAGTTTGGACACACAGCGATAATACTGCATGCTTAGCCTGGTGACTTAAAAATTCATAGGCATCCAGACAAATATTCTCCAATAAATTAGCAACATAGAAGCCAGGCACACGGCCATCATAACATTGAGACTGGTTGAAATTGCTTTTCATGTGCAGGATGCGTCCATCAGCTACTTCCTAAGCAAGGAAATTCCCGTAAAGAAAGTAGTACCATCACAGCGTGTCATTCGTGTCAAGTCTTGTTTATCAGCTATTAAATCTGCCAATGGTCAGAAAGCCTTTGATCGGATTGGTTGATTTATGGTGCATTGAAATAAAATGCACCAGTTAACTTTCTGCATGATGGTTCGATTGCATTTGTTACTAGACTCTTTGTCGTCAGTGAGCAGCTTTGGTCCACTGGAACTACAACGGTTTTTATACACATCCAAACAGACTGTCATTGCTGTAATATGGATCAAACGCAGCCAAATGGGTCCATTAAAACTTAGGAAATCCTGGTCAGCATGGGCAATTTGGCCGGAGGGTTCTGTTTCCATGCTGTATTAGTTTATAACATGGGAATGGCATTGGCAGCTATTGGGTTGGGCATTCCACTGCTCAGACCGTTCATGAAAGTGCACGGGACCCCGTATCATTTACGTCATGGAATTCTTTAAGCAAATTGCTGGGGAATTGATGCTTTTGATTCAACGCTACTGGAACCGTGGGACAGTCACAAGTCAAATCCTTCCCTTGTGACGATTCTGACGAAACTGACTAAAATAGTTATTGAGGAAGAGTTAAGCTACCAAATGCAGGTACACATCTCAGAAGTACCCGTCAGGCCATTTCACATACCCCGCACACTGTGGTGACGTGCTTTTCGACGTGTCCCAACTCACAAACGGCACCGAATTCACTTCCTCACCCCCACCCTGATCTATCCCCAATCGTCTCTCTACCGTGCCCAAAAGCTGGAGAGCCGCCTGGCTTCCAACCACAGTCGCCCTCTCTGCTGCTCAGACCCAGATGGCCTGCCCATTCACACTGTCATCTGCCAACTCGATCTTTCACTGTCAGATGTTACAAATCGTGTAACATCTTTTGTGAACAGGTTCTTAGATTTGGTGAACAGGATTTAACTTGGACTTAAACTTGGTGAAAGCAGCTTAATGAACGTAATATCTTCAGCTTTCAATTTTTAATCTTCTCCCACAAATGAAACTATCTTTATGAGGAGCAACTCTTGTTGTATTCTGATTTATTTGTGGTGATCTGCACCCCTCAGTTTGTGAAAATGCAACTTCAAATTTACTGTTACCTGAGGAACGACAGACGCATGTCATTCAGAGGATATCTACCGTTCCTCTTCACTGTTTCCACTCACTTCCAGGAAAGGTCTCTGTCTGCGTAGTTGCATAGCACTACCAACTCGGTCGTCGAATGTCCAGTTCTGTTTCTCTTTGACACCTTGTTGCAAGTTCACAACAATTTCTCAATTTTCTTTTTAAGATGAAGTTCCCAGCTACGTATTCACTACAACCGTTGTGGATTGAGCCTAGTGATTGCAATTTTGAAATGACTTGGTCAGTAACTCTTTGAAAACCTCTGGCGAATCAAAATCCAACAGCTGTCTTCCATTTCTTTGGTACTAGTCAGAAGTAAATGAAAGAAAACTCGAGCTTTCGACACTCTTCATCCAGTACCGGTGATTCATTCCCGTTTACATTTGCTAAAGACTGGAATGCCTCACGAGTTTTAACAATATGGTCAAGGACACCAAGGTCCATCTTTCCCAATTTTGGATTGCATCCTCCTTGCTCCGAGAATAGACGGAAGTGCATATAATATTCTGCTACGGTCCTCTGACTCCATGCACAATTTGTCCCTTGATCGTTAATGGGCCCTACACTTTCCATGGTTGTTGTCTTCCCCTTGATATATTGTTAGAATATCGTTGAATTCTCCCTAATCTTGGCCAGCATTTTTTATGGCTCCTCTTTCCTCTCCTAAGAGCTTTCGTTATTTCGCCACAGCACTTCCCATATTTTAGGGCCTCCACTGTTCTGTTGCTTTTTTACTTATGTCAAGTCCCTCTTCTAACCTTTATTCAGTTCTAAATGTTCCTATTCATTCATGGTGCTCCGTGCTTGTTACTCGTACATTTAACCCCTAAAAGGAACATTTTGAACTGTATCACTGTGCCATTTTAAATGTCGGAAAATGCGGCGTTTGAAAAGCACTGCAGGACATCATGACATTCCTGAGGAAGGCATTATGTCTGAAACTTTCCTGCTTCTCGGATGCTGACTGACCTGCTGTGCTTTTTCAGCATTACACTTTTTGACTCTGATCTCCAGCATCTGCAATCTTCATATTCTCCGTGTCATTTTAAATGTCTTGCTGTCTTTGCTGTAGAGATACCCTCCAAGAATGTTCTGGCCAGATCCTGCCCTTCATTAATAAAGTTTTCATTAAAACAATCCATAATTCTTTCTCCGAAACTTGTTGGACCGGTGTCAAGTGATTTTTGACAATTTCATTCTGAAACTGTTTCAACTGCTGGTTGATCAGCATTGTTTTATTCACTTGACAAGCCACGGCTCCATTGAGCAAAACAGCTTTTTAACTGCAGCAATAATGACTGGAGTTGGGCATTAGGGTGAAGCATCATTCCGAAATGGAGACACCACTTCAAAACTGGTAGACCATCTCAGATTTGACATAAAATGAAAAGTGGTAGTACAAAGAACGCATTATTTTGAGAAGAAACTATTATAATTAACGCCCGCCCACACATTGTCGCTGGCAACTAATTGACAATCATACCTAAAGTAACTTTGGACACAATCTGAACTACAATATTGAACAGTGCCAATAAAGTATTCACAACTCCAGAAAAAAAAGCATTGGTCCCAAAATGATGCCTTCTTCCAAAATTGTCAACTCATTGAACAATAAGAGCTTTTGCAAATATTTAATTTCCTTTTAAATGTATCAAATAAATTGACATGTGCATTCAAATTTTCACATCATTGCCAAACGGCCTTATCACTTGCCAAACGAAGAAATACTCACAAGTACTCAACTCGATGAGTGAGAGATCGTGGTACCTGTTGATACGGCAAAATTAGAGAATGAAGCCTTGCACCAAAAATGCTGGGGGCTACACAGTAGATTAAAAAAAAACAAAGGTTTGTAATATCTGGATCATTTCCGGTGAGTGCTAGTGATTTTCACGACAAGAAAATGGGACAGATGAATTTGTGGTTGAAGAGTTGGTGCAAAACGGAAGGTTTTAAATTCCCGGATATCTGGCACCATTTTTTGGGAAGGCTGAATAAGCACCAATGGTAGGATCTGATTCACACTGCAACAAACGTCCGAGCAGGTAGGTTCGTTAATGCTGTTGGGAGGCATGTCAACTTGCCTGGCCGTGGGGTTGCTGGTGGGCAGTGTGGGGTGAGTTGTAGGGGAAACCTTTCTCACTGCATTAGTTAAATTGGGAACCACTAAGATCCCAGAACTGATCCCTGTCTCACTCCATTACTTACCTTGCATATCACTGAGACACCAGTACAGAATCCTGTCTCACTGTATTAGTTAAATTGGGAACCACTGAGACCACAGCATTGATCCATGTCTCACTCCATTACTGAACTTGTCTCTCACTGAGAACTCAGTACTGATCCATTTCTCACTTAATTAGATATATTGTAAATTACTGAGACCCCAGCACTGATCCCTGTCTCACCCCATTAGTTACATAAAAAAATCACTGAGACCCCAGCACTGATCCCTGTCTCACCCCATTAGTTACATAACAAATCACTGAGACCCCAGCAGTGATCCCTGTCTCACTCCATTAGTTACATAACAAATCACTGAGACCCCAGTGCTGATTCCTGTCTCACTCCATTAGTTATAGTGTAAATCAACTGACCCGTACATTGATCCCTGTCTCACTCCATTAGCTACATTAGAAATCACTTGACACCAGCAATGATCTCTGCAACAATGCATTAGTTACATTGTAACTCACTGAAACCCCAAGACTGATGCCAGCGTCACCACATTAGTTACATTGTAAATCACTGAGAACCCAGCCCTGATTCCTGTCTTACTCCATGGTTAACATTGTAAATCATTGGTACCCCAGGATTGATACCTGTCTATCTCCATTAGTTGCAGTGCAAATCACTGAGTCCCCAACGCTGATTACTGTCGCACTCCATTAGTTACACTGTAAACAATTGAGATGCCAACACCGATCCCTGTTTCACTGCATTAGTTACATTGTAAATCATTAAAACCCAGCACTGATTCCTGTCTCACTCCTTTAATAACATTATAATCCCTGAGACCCCAGTATCGATTCCTGTCTCAAGCCATTGGTTACATTGTAAATCGCTGAGAGCCCAGCACGGATCCGTATTTCACTTATTAATTACATTGTAAGTTACCGAGGCGCCAGCACTGATCTGTCTCTCCAATAGTGACATTGTAAATCACTGAGCCCCCAGCACTGATCCCTGTCTCAGTTCATTCGTCACTGTGTAAATCGGTGAGACCCCCGCACCAACGACTGTCTCACCCCATTCGTTACCGTGTAAATCAATGAAACCTAGCAATGATCCCTGACTCAATCCATTAGTTACATTGTAATTCACTGTGACCCCAGCACTGATTAAGGTCTCACCCCATTAGTTTCATTATAAATCTCTTATACTCCAGCTCTGATCCCTGTCTCTCTCCATTATATACATTGTAAACCGGTGAGACCCTGGCACTGATCTCTGTCTTACTCCATTAGTTACACTATAAATCATTGGGACGCTAGCGCTGTTCCCTGTGTCATTCCAATAGTTACATTGTAAATCACTGAGATCCCAGCACTGACCCCTGTCTCACTGCATTACTCACAGCATAAATCACAGCACTGATCCGCGTCTCACTGAGTGAGCTACGTTGTAAATCAATGCGACACCAGCGCTGATTCCTGTCTCACGCCATTAGTTGCACGGTAAATCACCGAGACCCCAGCGCTGATCCCTGTATCACTCCATTAGAGACATTGTACATCAGTGAGACCCCAGCACTGATCCCTGCCTCACTCCATTAATTACCTTTATGCATTTTGAGAGCTGCAACTCCACCTCTTCTCCAATGTGAACTCTTTTCAAGACATCACTACTTATTGCCAGTAGTCCCAGAGCAGTACATGTACTTGGAAAGGCAAGAACTGATTCCGGATAGTCAACATAGCTTTGTGGGTGGGAAATCATGTCTCACAAACTTGATTGAGTTTGTTGATGAAGTAACAAAGAAGATTGATGAGAGAAGAGCAGGAGATGTGATCTCTATGGACTTCAGTAAGGCGTTCGACAAGGTTTCCCATGGGAGGCTGATTAGCAAGGTTAGATCTCACAGAATACAGGGAGAACTAGCCATTTGGATACAGAACTGGCTCAAAGGTAGAAGACAGAGGGTGGTGGTGGAGGGTTGTTTTTAAGACTGGAGGCCTGTGACCAGTGGAGTGGGTCAGAGTATTGAGTACAGGAGTTGGGAGGTCATGTTGTGGCTGTATAGGACATTGGTTAGGCCACTGTTGGAATATTGCATGCAATTCTGGTCTCCTTCCTATCGGAAAGATGTTGTGAAACTTGAAAGGCTTCAGAAAAGATTTACAAGGATGTTCCCAGGGTTGGAATATATGAGCTATATGGAGAGGCTGACCAGGCTGGGGCTGTTTTCCCTGCAGCATCAGAGGCTGAGGGGTGACATTATAGAAGTTTACAAAGTTATGAGGGACATTGATAGGATAAATAGACAAAGTCTTTTCCCTAGGGTCGGGGAGTCCAGAACTAGAGGGCATTAGGTTTAGGGTGAGAGGGAAAGATATAAAAGAGACCTAAGGGCCAACGTTTTCACGCAGATGGTACCTGTATGGAATGAGCTGCCAGAGGATAAGGTGGAGGCTGGTACAATTGCAACACTTAAGAGGCATTTGGATGGGTATATGAATAGGAATGGTTTGGAGGGATATGGGCCGGGTGCTGGCAGGTTGGACTAGACTGGGTTGGGATATCTGGTCAACATGGACAGGTTGGACCAAAGCATCTGTTTCCATGCTGTACATCTCTATGACTCTATGACTCTATGTCTCTGCACAGTAAATATTCGTATTGGAAATTTTTATTTTCGGCTTTTACCCACCTCCGGCGATTGCACGCCAAGGCAGCCTTGCTGATTCTAAGGGGTCACTATTATAATCCTAGTTACTATTTTACTTTTAACATACTTGCAGAATCTCTTTGGATTCTCCTTTTCTCCATCTGATAAGATATCTCATGTTCTATTTTTGCCTTTCTGATTCCCTCGAAGTGGATTTCAATATCCCCAAAGACTCCTTGGTATTTTCAGTTGACCTTGTCCATCCTTTTTCTTGACCACTGCCTTACTATGTCTAGCCAATCAGTATCCCCTACTTTGCTAACTTTGCTCTCCAAACTAACAGGAGCACAAAGTGTCTGAAGTCTCGTTATATAACATGTTAAAGACTACCACATTTCAGACAACTCTTTAACTTCGAACTGCCTGACCCAATCAGAATTCGAATGTTACAGTCTGATATCATCAAAATTGGCGTTGCTCCAATTTAGTAATTTAACTTGTGGTTCAGGACTATCCTTTTCCTGAACTCTGTTAATACTGAGAGAATTATTGTCACTAGTCCCAGACCTTTCCCCACTCACAACTCATTTAATTGCCCTGCTTTGTTGCCAAAGAGAACATCGATTTTTTGCTCCTTCTTTCGTAGGACCACCTGAGTTTTGATTGAGTTTTATTTATAATAGACGTAACAAATTCCTCCCCATCGAAGGCCTTAATACTATTGCAGTCCCGGTCTATGTTTGGAACGGTAACATCTCTGACTATTACAACCTTGTTACTCGAACACGCTCTGCCTCCCGATTTGCTCAATTTCCCGTTGACTATTCGCAGGCTGAGAGTACAATCCCATCAAAGTGATCACGCCCTTCTTATTTCTCGATTCCGCCCATATAGCTTCACTGGACGGTCGCATTTGAATCTCATCTCGAACTACTGCCATAATATGTTCTCAAATCAAAAACGCAACTCGCCCTCCTCTCTTAGTCACAGAGTTATAGACATATGCAGCACAGACACTGACCCTTTGGTCCAACTTGTCCAGGCCGAGCATATATCCTAACCTAGTCTACTCTGATTTGCCAACACTTGGCCCATATCCCGCCAAACCCTTTTTATTCATGTACCCATCCAGATGTCTTTTAAATGTTGTAATTGTACCAGCCTCCCCCACTTCCTCTGGCAACACATTCCATGCAGCACCGCCCGCTGCGTGAAAAATTGCGCTTAGATCCCGTTTATACCCTTCGCCTTAACTGATGCTTTCTAGTTCTGGACTCACACACCCCAAGTGAAAAGACTTTTTCTATCCATACCCCTCATGATTTTTTAAACCTCTATTAGGTCACACTCAGCCTCTGACGCTCCAGGGAAAACAACCCCAGCCTATCCAGCCTCTCCCTGTAGCTCAAAACTTCCACCTCTGGCAATATGTTTTCAAATCTTTTCTGAACACTTTCAAGGTTCACAACTTCCTTCCGATAGGAAGGAGACCAGGATTGTATGCATTATTCCAAACGCTGCCAAAACGCAACGTGACATCGCAATACTATACTCAATGCTCTGAGTAAGAATGAGAAGCATATTAAACGCCTTCTTCACTATTCTATAAACCTGCAACTCTCCTTTCAAGGAACTATGATTCTGCACTCCAAGGTCTCTTTGCTCAGCAACGCTCCCTCGGATTTTACCATTAAGTGTATGAGTCCTGCTGTGATTTAGTTTTCTTGTTCCCCGGAACATTACGCTACTTGCATTGCTCTTCTCTCTGCAATGCTTTTGCAATAGCTGTGATATTTCTTTCCCACTCTCCCACCAAGCCCTGAAATCATCTGCACTATCTGTCATACCTCTTGCATTCCAATGAATGCAGTCCCGTTCATCATATTCCTGATTCCTGGCTGTGCTGCTCCATATCTAGTGTCTGTACCTTCTGTACCAGCCTCAAGCTTCTATCTTGTGTCACTACTGTTTCGGCTGTCCCCACCAACAGTATTGATAACGGTATATTTGTTCGAGGGGGGAGGTCCACAGGAGAATCCTGTATGATCTGCCTGCCTCTCCCAGCGCTCACCAATCTACCTGGTCATCCAACGAATATTCAACAGACTGATTGCAGGAATGGCAGGAGTACATATGAAGAAAGACTGGATAAACTAGAGATCGCATGGAGATATACGAAATCGTAATGGAACAGGATAGGCTAGATGCCGCTTGTTGGGGAAACCCAAAACTCGGGGTCACAATCGACGAATAAGGACTACCCATTCAGGACTGAGATGAGGGAGAATTCCATCATTGAGAGATTTGTGAACCTCTGGTTTCTCTCACGCAGGAAACAATTGGGGCCGATGTATTAGACATTTTATAGAGGAAGGTGGGCGTGACATTGCAGCTAATGGGATCAATGGAGATCGAGAGAAAGCAGTATTAGGTTACTGTGATTGTTTGGACAAAGAGAAGGCTGCAGAAGCTGGAGAATCAGAGCCCAAAAGGGTGCCGCTGAAAAAGCACAATAGGCCAGGCAGCAACCGAGGAGCAGGAGAGTCGATATTGCCAGCATAAACCCTTCATCAGGAATTTCCTGTGCCGACCAAGCATCCCATCTGACTGAGTCCAATTTGCTAGCATGTCCCCATATCCCTCCACACCCGTACTATTAATTTCCCTTCATCTGGCAGCTCATTCTGACATGCAGTACACACCTTATGCAGAATTTATCCCTCACACATTTTACAAATCTTTCCCCGTCACCTTAAATCTATGCCCTCTACCTTTGGACTCCTTGGTTATTCACTTTATCCACATCCTTCACGATTTTATAAGCATCTATCACGCCCATTTAATACATATCGTCGATGATGAAAACCCTGATTAGGTTTGTGTCCTTGATTTGTGAACTGATCTCTCAGAACGAGTACACTCCAAGTTGTATTTGAAGGTTGTCACTTATAAAAAAATGTGGGACACGGGAGATAATGTTTTTTTAAAAATATATACTACATCAGTTTTTACATGTTTCTTAACAGTAAAAGGGAATTTTCAAAACTAGTCAACGCCGAGCCACTCACAACCTTACAAACAGATCTGTTTTTATTTCCACGAGACAAATGGTATGTTGGTTTTTGTTACAGAGGGTTTGGAATAACAGATTGCATTCGTTTTCAATTTTGCAGAGCCTAGATGAACCACCAATGGAGCAGTTTTGGTTCCGTAATCAAAGGAAGGGCAGGTTTTGCTCCAGAGGATGTGAGTGATTTTCCATGAGAAAATGAGCAGACATATGTTTCTTGAAGTTTCGAAGAATTAAATGAGACGTAGACTAACTGGAAATGGAAATTCATCAGGCATAGGGCAGGGTTGAATCTAAGAGAGCATTTCCCTCAGCTGGGAAATTTAGAGAATTGTATCAAAACCTCATAATAATTCAATAATATATCAGTAAGTTAGCATGAGAAGAAATTTTCCAACAGAAGTTGTGCATCTTGGATTTCTCTATGACGATGAGCTGTGTATGTTCAAGATTGAACATACTTTTAGCCACAAAGAAAATTAATCATTTTTGTGGAGAGTGCAGATGAATGAACTTCAGGTAAATCCGGTTTTCTTAAATGCTGTAGCAGGATCTGAGGCGCTGATGGTGTTCACTGAATCCAGAGGTCAGAGCATCAAATGCTGTTCACGTGTTTCAAATACAAACATGGATCAGCACAGTACTCCGTGCAAAGAAACAGCCATCATTCTGTAATATCCTTCTGCATGGCAAGTGAATACGTGTCAGACTTTTAAAATCCATGGTAATAGCAAGAATTTGATTCTATTACTGAAACTTCAGAATAGTTTCGAAACTTGTTTTGGAACTACCTCCACTTCCATTCTTCTGTAAAGTAATGATAAGTTAATAATATGTCTGATATTCTAAATGCCGCATTTTTTTCTTATTTTGGGAAAGAAAGGTGATTTGAGAACTATCTTGAGATTAATGAAATCATGCCGTGAAAACCAATTTCCAGTATTTTAGAACACAATATTTAGCGTTACAATCTTACTGCATTGTACATTGTTGGGAGAAATATACAAGTGAATGCATTACACAGATCTGGCATTTATAACAACAAATTGTTTGTTGCTGAGTCACTGATATGTTCCACTTTGATGAACATTCGATGAAAACATGAAGAAATTAAACTTGCGATGTTATGGGGTGAAATAGGGTAACGGTTCTGAATGACTTACTTGAGTTTGGACAGTGCAACACGCTGGGTTAGTGGTTAGCACTGCTGCCTGACAGCGTCTGGAACCCGTTTCGGATTCCAGCCTTGGTCGGTTCCCTGCGTGGAGTTTGCACGTTCTCCCTGTGTCTACGTGGGTTTCCTCCCACAATCCAAAGATGTGTAGGGTAGGTGCATTGGCCATGATAAATTGTCCATAGTGTTCAGGGATGTATAGGTTAGTGCATTAGTCAGGGGTAAATGTGCAGTAGTGGGGTTGGAGAATGTGTGTGGGTGGGGTACTCTTCAGAAACTCGGTATAGACTTGTTAGGCTGATGTGCCTGTTTCCACACTGTTGGGGTTCTCTGAACCTCCATGAAGTCTCTGGATGGTGCAGTCCCAGTGATTCTGTGAAACTGCAACATGCTTTTTGGATATTTTCATTTTGAAAAAAATAATGAAGTGGTGACAGCGAGTAGCATGGGATGTCAGCAGGCTTTGCTTTTGGTGCACTTATCTTCCAATTAAAGATGTAAACACCTGTTCCAAATCAGAGTCATCAAATCTATCATTTTCATAACTACCATTTTCGGAACATCCAGAATACTTTTCCACTTTGTTACCAAATGCTGTCCTTTCTGCCTATTCACTTTGGAAGAAAATATTAAAATAAGAAATGAAAACCACGCATATGGTGCTAAATATATCAATATTCATCTGTATGCATAAATAGACGGTGAGGTCTGTACTGTTAATATTGTCACTTATACAGGAACAAGCAACAATTCAAATTTCCAGTGAGCATACTGTAAAATATCAGTAAAATGACAATTAAATGAAACCTTAACTCATTAAGCCAGTTTCGACTGTAAACTATGTATTATTCAGATGTTTAAAAACAAAATGTCTCAAATTAGCTGAAATGATGATCATCTGCATGTATCTGGTTATGTCACTCGAATATAGCTTGATTATATATACCTCATTTACGATATCCACCAATATAGTTTTAATTTATAAATTACATGTATTGGAAGAAATAGACAAGATTCTCCATTTACAATCACGTGTAAGAAATAAATGCACTGAAAAAAAACCACATTTTCTGTTATCATAAATATGGCGCCCATGAAATTCAGTGGCCTTGTGCTATCAATTTTGAATGGTGATGTAGAATCATTTTGCTTGAAATGCTCGATTATGATAATACTTTGCTATCCTTATTATTTTGACATGTAACATCATTGCATATTATTCCTGAAGGGCAGCAGTAATTATGATTTCCAATAACTTATTTGTTTATCTGCCTGTAATTAACTCAATTATTTTGTTTTTCTCAATGTCACTTGTGGGCTCCCCACTGCTATAAATGAGACAATTACTTTCAAATTAGAAAGGCTGCCTGCACAGAGAAACAATATCACCTCAATCTGAGTATGAGTCCACCAGTGATTATACAAATAGAAAACATTTACTATCCCATCCTCGCAATCGTTGGCATTCCTGGTAAGAACCAGTTCCTGTGCGAATTCGTCTAATCTCTTCATATTCATGAAGAATATTTTCCCTGTTTGGCAGTGCTTTCTCTTGGGCTAATGATTCTATTTTAAATTCAACTGTGTTTGAACCAAAGACTCTAGTTTACCCTGAATTATATCCAAAGTTATGTCCATTGTCTGTAAGTTCTCACACTTTATTAATTTCAGCAGCGGGAGTCGATAGACAGTGAGTCAGAGGGCAGCAAGGAAGGTAAATTTCAATATAAAATGTTTACCTAGTATATCATCGGAGCCCAGGCTGAATTGGAGCTGACGAGGTCAAGGCACTACTGGGTAAGTGAACTCATATATTCGGGCAGTGGCTAAACCCAAAACATTGCACGTGTAGTGTCTCCCACTCCTCATCCTCCTCGAACCATAAAAAGGAAGACGATGTGGAGAGCTGTTCGGGTAAGGATTTAAAACAAAAATCACTTTTGGCGATTGAGAGCTGAGGGAATGGAAGCATGGACAGTCGCATTGCAGGACATGGGAGGTAAGGAACACCGCTCGTGTCTCTGCTGACTTCCCTTGCGAGAAGTGCACCAAACTCTAGCTCTTCACAGACCAGGTTAAGGAACTGGAGCAGGAGCTGGATGAACTTCGGATCATTTTGGAGGCTGAGGGGTTGATAGATAAGAATTACAGGGAGGTGGAGACGCCGAAGTTACAGAATAAATGTAGCTGGGTGAACGGCAGGAGAGGAAAAGGGAATAGGCAGTTAGTGCAGGGACACCCCTTCCTCTCAATAATAAGTAAAATGCTTTGGATGCTGTTGGGATTGGAGGTCGAACTACGAGGGGAAATCCACGGTAACCAAGTCTCTGCCACTGAGCCTGGCTTTGTGGCACAGAAGTAAAATGAGAGAGTGATCGTGATAGGCGGTTCAATGGTTACAGAAAAAGACAAGTGATTGTGTGGTCATGAACGAGCCTCCCGAATAGTATGTTGCCTTCTGGGTGGCAGGGATATCTGAGATCGAGTCTCCAGGATTCTTAAAGGGGCGGGGAGCAACCAGAGGTCGCGTTACACATCGGTACTAATGACAGGTAAAGAAATTAGACCCTGAAAAGTTAATGTAGAAGCTGGAATGCAGGAGAAGCAGTGTAGTAATCTCAGGATTTCTACCTGTGGCACGGGCTAGTGAAGCGAGGAACAGGGATCGAGTGCAGCTGAACACTTGTCTGCCGAACTGGTGTAGGAGCGAGCAATTTAGATATGTGGAAATCATTGGGATACTTTCTGGAGAAGTTGGGACCGATACAAGAAGGGCTGGTTGTATCTGAACTGGAGGGGAAACAAAATCATTTTTGGAAAGTTTGCGAGAGCTCTTTAGGAGTTTGTAAACTAATTTGGCAGGGGGTTCGGAACCACAGCTAAGAATCATAGGATGGGGTAGCTGGTGAGCAGGCAGATACAGCATGCAGAGAATCGATGAGGAAAGATAAACAGTTATAAGGAAAAGTTACAGTCATTGTGATTGCTTGAAGTGTGTTTGTTTTAATGCAAATGTCAAGAATGAAGGCGATGAACACAGAACATGAATCAATACTTGTAGCTACAATGTTGTGCCCATTACAGACACTTGGCTATCATGGGGCGGGAATGGTTGTTGCACACTCTGGTAATTAGATGTTTCAAAAGGACTAAGGAGAAAGGTAAAAGAGTTGGGGGAATGGCATTGCTGATCAAGGGTGGTATCACAGCTGCAGAAAACGAGGTCGTCGAGGAGAGTTTTCCGAATGCTTAATTTTGGGTGGAAGTCAGAAACAGGAAAGGAGCAGTCACTTCATTTGGAGTTATCTATAGAGCCCAAATAGCAACAAAAGCATGGAGGAGCAGATTCAGAATCAGGTTTTGGAAAAGTGTAGAAGTAATCAGGATGCAGTCATGCCTGCCTTCAACTTCCGTAATAATGATTAACACCTCCAAAGATCAAATAATTTGGATGGTGCAGATTTTGTCAGTTATGTCGAGGAAGAATTCCTGTTTCATTATGTAGGTAGGCCGACTAGAGGGGAGGCCATTTTGGATTTGGTGTTTGGCAACGATCCAGGTCAGGTGTCAGATCTCTCAGTGGGAGGGCATTTCAGTGATAGTGATCACAACACCCCAACCTTTAGAATAATCAAGGAGAGGGATCGGAGCAGACAATACGGGAATGTATTTAATTCGGAGAGGAGGGTTACAATGGTATTAGGTAGGCACTGTGGAGCATAAATTGAGAGATGATATTCTCAGAGAAATGCACAACAGAAATGTGAAGACTGTTGAGTCCTGGATGAGTTTGTACCACTGAGACAAGAAAGAGATTGTAGGGTGAAGGAAGCTTGGACGACAAGACATGTGCAACAATCAATCAAGTGGAAGAAGGAAGCTTACTTGAGGATGCAGGGATCAGAAGGTTTCGAGAAGTTTACGAGGTAGCCAGGAAGGAACTCAAGAATAGACTTAGAGTATCTTAAAAGTGGCACGAAAATCTCTTGGCAGGTAGGAAAACAGAAATCAGATGTGAGGAACCGGAGGATGACAGTGTGAGGGCAGGGATGATCAAGGATAGTGGAGGGAACTTGTGTCTGAAGTCGAGGAGGTACAGGAGATCCTTAATGGATATGTTGCTTGAGTATTTACGAGTGTGAGGGACATTTTCGCTTGTGAGGACAGAGTGAAAGAGGCTGAAACGCTCGGACAGGTTGATGGTTGGAAGGAAGATGTGCTGGAACTTTGGAAAAACATAAGGACAGATAAGTCCCCTGTGCCACACCAGATATAACCAAGGATGCTCCAGAAAGTGAGGGAAGATACTACTGTGCCTTTGGCGATGAAGTTTGCATCCTCACGGTCCATTGGATTAGTCCCAAATGATTGTAAGGTAACAAATTTTATTCCCTTGTTCAAGAAAGGGAATAGGGATAACCCTGGGAATTACAGACCAGTTAGCCATAACTCAGTGTGGGGGAAATCATTGGATAGTATTCTGAGAGAAAGGAATTGTGGTTATTTGCAAAAGCATAGCCTGATTAGAAATAGTCAGCACGGCTTTGTCAGGGGTAGGTCATGCTTCACAAGCCTCAAGGAATTCTTTAAGTATGTGACAAAATACATTGATTGTGGTAGATCGGTGGAAGAGCAACCCACCCAGACACATTCCCTTACGTTTACCCCCTACACCTAACACTACGGGCAACTTAGCATGGCCAATTCACCTAACCTGCACATTTTTGGACTGTGGGAGGCAACCGGAGCACCCATAGGAAATGCACGCAGACACATGGAGAATGTGCAAACTCCACACAGACAGTTGCCTGAGGCAAGGATTTAACCCAGGTCTCTGGCGCTGTGAGGGAGCAATGCTAACCACGGTGCCACTGTGTACCCCAAAATGTCCTGACATGCATGACAAGGTTGATAAGTTTGCCAATGAGGTGAAGATAGGTGGAGTTGTGGATCGCGTTGAGGCTGGTGTACGTTTAAACAGGACATTAACAAGATGCAGAACTGTGTTGATAAGTGACAGATGGATTTCAACCTGGAAAAATGTGAAATAATTCAGTTTAGAAGATCACGCTATAATGCAGATTACACTTAAAGATAGAAATCTTGGCAGTGTGGAGGAACAGAGGGATCTTGGGATTCATGCTCATAGATCCCTGGAAGTTGCCACCCAGGTTGATAGGGTTGTTAAGTCAACGCATGGTGTGTCATCCTTCATGAACCGGGAGTTGATTTTAAGTGTTGCAAAGACTATGAAACCCTGATTAGACCACACTTGGAATATTGTGTTCAGTTCTTTTCACCTCATTATAAGAAGTATATGGAAGCTTTAGATATCGTACAGAGAAGATTTACCAGGTTGCTGTCTGGACTAAATGGCATGTCTTATACAGAAAGGTTTAGGGAGCTCGGATTTTTCACATCGGAGTGACAAAGCATGAGAAGTGATTTGATGGAGGTGAACGATATGATGAGAGACGTAGAGAGAGTAGATAGCCGAAAACATTTCCTCAGGGCTGAAATGCCTGTCACGAGGGTCCATAATTTTAAGGGAATTGGAGGAAGGTTTAGGTTAGATGTCAAAGGTAGTTTTGTTTGCACTGAGAATGGTGGGTGCATAGAAACCATTGCGAGCCCTGGTAGCAGATTTAGATATATTATGGAAAAGTAAGAGCATCTTGGATAGGCACATGGATGTTAGTAAAATTAAGGGTATATAGGTTATTTTCATCTCAGAGTAGCAGAAAAGGGCGGCAAAGTGGCTCAGTAGTTAGGACTGGTGCCTCACAGCATCAGGATCCCAGGTTTGATTCCAGCACCTGGCGATTGTCAGTGGGTTTTTTACACATTCCCCCCTTATCTGCATGAGTTTCCTCCGGGTGCTTCCTCCCACAATCCAAAGATATGTAAGTTATGTGAATTGGCCATGCTACGTTTTCCACAGTATTCAGCGATGAGTAGGTTAGGTGCATTTGTCAGGGATAAATATAGAGTAGGGGAACGGGTCTGGGTGGGATGCTCTTTGGAGAGTCAATGTGGACATGTTGGGCTATCGGGGCTGTTTCCACACTGTAGAGATTCTATGAGGAACATCGAAAGGCGGAGGACCTGTAATGTGCTCTACTGTTCTATGTTGCACAACTAATTGAGAAGAAATACAGTTTACAGTGTCAACCAATTTTCCAAGCTTTAGTGTTGATGCATGATGCATGAAAGTATTTTAGATAATTTTTTTTGAGATAATTTTACACATAGGAAATTTAGTTATATATCAACTTAATTCTGGGCAAGAACCACTTGCAATACAAGCTTAGTTGGAGGTGCAATGCATAACAATATGTATCCCGACATGTAATCATATGGAATCCAATTCAATACATTATTGTTTCATATCAGATAATAATTATTCTTTAATGACACACTTTCATGATAACTCAGTTAACTTCCAAGACATCTGGAGGAATTCTAGAGCAATTTGTTAAGGTGGGCTACCTGCACCTGCCTCAACGCCAATCAATGGAAAGAAATTTGAAGGATAATGTTAATTGTGTTGCGAATTTTTTTTAAAATTAAACTGCAATAGTTTAAACGTGTAGGTGTTAAGGTAAATCAAATAGTTATTTCTGAAGTGTTAGGAAAATCTATCCTCTTCTGATGTACATAAACAAATGTTGAAAACTTTAATTTAGTTGCCCATATAACGAGCAATACAGAATGTCATGATTTAATGAAGATGTTGCACCGCATGCAACTTAAAATATTTGCATTTGAGCAACACCAATAATGATAAATATGATGGATAATTGTTGTATCTAAAGAGTCTCTTGGTTTCGGTTAAGCTCCATTTATGTTTTGACAGTTTAACGTGTGGGGGGTAACGGAGAAAACTCGAGTTGGCCTCAGATGAAATCAATCCTGAACTTGTAATTAGGTTATTTTTGCAAACTAAATTATAGCTGAGGAAACGTGTCAGTCTCTCTTGTTAACATTATATGCTTGCTTGGAAATTTCATCGGCTTCCAGAAACTAACACATTCATTGTCAATTAGCCTTCATGCCGCACAAGTGACGGATGACAGCCAAATACAAGAAAAAATAAATTGATTGTAGCGCTTGTTTTCATTCTCCTTTCCATAACTAACTAACTCAAACGCCATTGACCAGAGCACAAACTGGATCATCCACATACGTCCTCGCGTTATCTGATTTTCCCTTAGGCTAATCCTCATGTGGCTATATTCCACGATTTGGTTTCCGTATGTCTATAGTATAGCATTATTTACAATGCGTCTTCAGTAATTTTAAATCACTATATTTTGTGTGTGCCCAATATTACATCATCGGCATGCATAAACTTCCAACTAATGAAAGAATTGGTAGCAATGTGTGCTATCGACAAGATATGCAGCAGCAAAACAATATTCATTTTTCAACAGAATCTGACTGCCTTTAAGTAACTACCACATAGTTTAAGAAGTATAACAGGTCTATAAAACATTAAGTACCTGCAAGAAACCCTCTCAACAAAACACATTCCTAATTTGGACTTCTGCCATCTTCTGGCATGCTCTTTCCATTAAAGCACCATCTGTCTTCTCAATAACAGCTCTGGGTGTTCCACCACAAAGGTGCTAATAGCAATTCATGTAAAGAGATCATTATTATTTTGTCAACACTAATCATGAGTTATTTAATGAATACTGCCATTTCTGTCAGGATTGTAATCTATCTGATGAAGTGCACATTGAAATTTTCTTCCACCTTTCCCGCAGCTAACTTGGTGACAGTCTTCATTCTCTTACGTGGGCGGTGTGGCCTCTCAAAATGTATCACCCATTACCTGTTGGCTATGGCAGTTGCTGATTTAATGGTTCTACTATTCGACGTGATTCTGTATGAAATTAATGATGCTTATTTTTCACATTCATTCCTTAACTATACTCCTGTTTGTAGTCTCAATCTTGTCCTGTTATTTGTTTCAATTGATTTGTCTGTCTGGTTTACTGTGGCTTTCACCTTTGATCGATTCGTTGTTATTTGTCATCAAAAAATAAGAATTAAGTATTGCACTGAGAAATGTTGTACAGTGGTATTATCAGTGATCTCTTTATGTGGCATCTTGCAAAATGTTCCAACTTACTTTATTTATGAACCTCGGCAAATAATTGACAACATACCATGGTCATGTTATACGAAACCAAGCTTCTACACCTCAACTGGGTTCATAGTGCATTTTTGGCTGGATACCATATTAACCCCATTTTTACCATTTGTTTTGATCCTACTGTTTAATGTGTTGACTATCAGACATATCTTAATTGCCAATCGAGTAAGAAGTGGACTACGACGTAACAAATGCTTTGAAAATCATTCTGATCCAGAGGTAAAGGTCAGAAGGAAATCCATTGTATTACTGTTAGTGATATCAGGCACTTTCATACTGTTATGGATGGTAAATTTTATATATTTTATCAGTGTTCATTTCATAAACACGCAATTTTTAGAAGCTAATTATGATGACCCTGCCACTATTGCAGAGCAATCTGGATATATGCTCAGATGTTTGAGTACAAACACATTTATTTATGCAGCTTCCCAGAAACATTTTAGAGACGAACTAATGCATATCATTAAATATCCCTTTGATTTCATCTTTGGCTCAGTCAAATGATTAATACTTCCTAGAATTAAAATTGATCTATGCAATTAAATGAATTCCTTCAACTTACATAGACTTAAATAAAATAAGCAGTGCTCAGTTTCACAAATTTTGCATTAAATTACACAGATTGATATGGGAAAGTTAGAAGCATTCTTCTGCATTTTCTATCAGCCTCTGTATGTAATAAATATCTTCATGTTGATGGTAATTTGAGTCTGAGGTCCGACCTTCTATGATTGTAAGAAAGATAAAACAACACATTCTGGCATCAATTCACCTTTAATTTATTAACAAGAAATTGAAGAACGTGGTTCAACGAAGATAGAAATCATTAATGGATTAATATTTTATGGAGTTACTGAGAAGAAAAGAGATAGCCGTGCACAACAAAATAAAATAGGGTACCTTGAAATTTGGCCCTGGGAATTTAAGACTTTTTTGCAAAACAAACAACTTTTAATCTTGTGAATGCTCTGCAAGCCAGTATTAGATGGTGAAAGATATCAAGGTCTACTGGACAACTGGATGCAAATGCACTAATTGATTGGAAGTAAAAATGAAATTCAAGGTCTGGCTTTTAATGATTGATGTATTGGTTCATTAAATGTCTTGATGTATCACAGCTGAACGCATCACCAATGTTCGATTACGTATGAACTGCATGAAATATACATATGTTACATTGAGATCTTCACGATTTTATTTTGATTTTGTCTCATCGCTAGTTTGGAACTGTGGACTGAAGATGAGAATTAAACTTTGAACAGCGGCTTGATGTTTCTGTTTTGAACAGAACAAATAAACTGATATTGTTTACGAAAACTGGTCTGGAAAGTTGGTCACAGTTTACTTCACGGTCTAAGATTACAGCAGGTGCTTAGGCACGAGGATATGTCATGCAGAAGAAATGGTAGATACTGGTTTGATTTTTAATTGGTCAAACAACGGTAGAACGACGTTGATGAGATAGATCACAGAAAATGTTGAGAAATGATGAGAAAGTATAGGTTTAATCTGGGTCTTGGGCACAAGGGAGAGGGTATTCGAAGCCACTGGATTGAAGTTGCTTTGCATTTTATTCTGTAATTTTATACTTAAAACAATGTTGAAGGTATTGAGGGAGGAGCCCCAATATGTCAGGCATCAATTAAAAGTCTGCAGTGGTTTGCAGAAAATATTTGCAAGAACCGGTGACTTTGGAATTCAAGAATATATAATCATATGTGTTTTGAAAACAACACATTATTCTAAGATTCATGAAGATTTAGGACCCATTGTGAAACAGTTGACTGGCAAAATGGAATTCTTTATTTGCTTTCAATTTATTACTTAAATGTGCTTACCTGTCTCTGAGTGCGCGCATGTGCACATGTGTGAAAGAGAATCGGCATGGTACTTCATGAAGATTGGGGAGAGACCATAGATATGAAACGCTTTGCCTTGATTTTCATCTATTTTCTGCTTAAGTTACTATTAGTATAAAATAATTACGTTTTGTTTTGGTCTAATATAGATTTGGTGTCTGTTCCATGTAAAATCAGATGAGGAAGAACTTGACGATTTTGAATGTCATTCAATGCTTTCAATTTTATTCTGATTAAATTCACGGATCAGGAGGCTGATTTAGTTTGGCTTGCAATCTGGCATCTAACATGCTTCATTTGAACTCAATTTCAGTTAAACTGCATATGTTAACTGGCAAAATGGTTCTCCACAATCCTCAAGGATACAACATT
>NC_057746.1:7075315-7084756 GCF_004010195.1 Chiloscyllium plagiosum | reverse complement strand
TCTCCAGCATCTGCAGTCCTCACTTTCTCCTCTTCCATGCCAGTAGTTGGGTCAACTTCTGGATAATATTCATTTCTTTATTTGTGTGCTCTGCAAGAAGGCACATTCTTGACTCATTACGTGCTAATGCTTCACCCTGAGCTGATTTCTCGACAGCTCTTGCTTTGCCATTTTGTGATGTGTTGAAAGCCACAGTAGTGATGATTGGGAAGTATTGTATTTTTAATCACAGTTTGGAGGAAGCATGAATACGTGATAGAGGCAATATTTCCCACCAAGCTAAGTATAGAAACCTTATAAAACTTTCAGCACAGAAAGGCTATTCAACACATCACTGGTTGAATAAACTAGCCATTCATTCAAAGCCAACTTTCCAGCACCGACTCCATGGGCTTGCTGGTTGCTTCACTAGACCCAGAACCAGGTTCCTTTTAAATAAGCTTATGTTTTCTACCTAACGAACTGAGCAGCAAATACCAGACACTCACCACCATCTGGACAAAAACAAAATCCTGTAACCCGGTTTTGTTGATTCTAACTGAAACGGGTCACTTGGGGCATTTGGAACACACATTTTTCCCTACTAAGGCAAGCACCTGCCTGCACTACGTCCATGTTCTGCAAGTGCTCCTTATTAGTCTTCCTTGTTATTAGTACATCATCCTGGTAAATGGCAACCTGGGGTAGCCCTTGAAAAATGTTTTCCGTCATCCGCTGAAAAAGAGTGCAAGCTGATGATATTCCAGATGGCAGTCTTGTATATTGATATTAGACCCTTATGGTTATTAATTGTACTGTACTGCTGGGATTCCTCATCCAGTCACAATTACAGGTGGGCATTGCTCATGTCCAGCTTTGAAGGACTGCACCAACTCTTTCTCATAGGAGACTTAGTCTCCAATGGTTCCCCAGTATCTTTTCTTAGTCTAGCTGAGGCCTTGTGCATACTTAGGGTTTGGAGTACCAAGCTTGTTAAAGACAGCTTCTGCTCTCACAGATATAGCTGTGCTGAATTCAACCTCCATGGGAGGTGGGTGACCACTTAACCAAACCGTAATTGTAATTGGTTCCGATTTGGATGTCACTAAGCAATTGAATTGTTCCAACCCTCCTGTAGGGGGACTTTGCAGGGTGTTGATTCTCCTGGGTACTGGCCTATGAGTTTTCCTACTCAAATCAGGCCTTGTAAGACTCTTTTGCTGTTTTGAGTCTGGATACCAGCGGCAACTACAATGGCCTGTCCAGGTCCTGAAGAACTTTCTAGTCACTTGGCCGAAGCCCGGTTTTGATGTGGGGTTTTGCTGTAGGCTGGCTGGCCTGGCGTCCCTCTGTTCAGGGTGTGGCTTGTGTGAGGCTCTGCGATTGCCTACACTCAAGTGGTGTTTCCCAAGCTTAGTCAGAGAGATGGGTGAGTCCACTTCCATTGGAATGGCCTGTAGCTCCCATGCTCCACTTACCGCATTTTCTAATGACAGTGCCAGTGGTAGTGCTTGTTTAAAGTCCAGTTGGACTTCACCTAGTAGGTGCTTCTCCACGGTTATGTCATTAATCCCATATGTTAAACAGTCTGTGAGCATCTCATCCAGATGTTAACAAAAAAACATATGCCTCTGCCAGTCATCTCAACCTCATCAATAATCTAGATACGGATTCCCCTGCTTCTCTAACAGCTGAATAGAACCGATAGTCTCAGAATTGGAGGAGGTTTGAGGAAGTAATATTCCTTAACTAATTCCATCAACTCTTGGAAGGTTTTAGTGTCTGGTGTCTCTGGAAAAGTTAAGTCCCTTATAACTGAGAACGCTGTGGGTCCACAAGCAGTCAGAAGGATTACTCGTACTTTCTGTTTGCCCCACTGTCATTTACCCAGAAAAAATATTGCATACTTTCCACACACTAGGCCTAGTCATCGGAGGGATCAATGAATCAAGCTTCCCAAATAAAATAATGATGCCAGAAATTCTCCAACTCCAAGATGACTGTTGCAAGTGAATATTCTTCAGGCATGTCCTTTTGTTTTCCTGTTGTCACTAAAATAACTGCACAGAGGCCAGTATCCCATCACCAAGTCCCTTTTTATTTATTTGTGCACAGAACACTGGTCGTGGCCAGCCAGCTCGGGGTCAGTCACCCGGACTGAGAAGATTCTCATCTCCTGGTTATTTATTTTTTCTTTTCTATTGCCAAACATCGGTAGTGCTTATTTTTCCACGCATCCATGTCATGTGTGTGCAGGTATAGTCTCCTGATTATTTATTTTTTTTCTTTTTGTTTTTTGTGGAGAATCCATGACACTGATCCAGTTCCCTCAGGTCCAGCTCTCAGAGTGAACAGTATCTCAGACACTCCTGCTCATTTTTTTTTCCCCCAGCACCCACGTCATGTGTGTGCAGGTATAGTTTCCTGTTTTTTTTAAACAACTCCAGGGTGTTATAAATCAATTCATTTTTTAAAATTTTTTTTTTCCTTTTTTTTATTTAACCCCCACACTATCGCCTAAGTGCGGTAGTGCTTATTTTTAGTCTCCTGGTTATGTTGGTCAGTCAGGCTTTCATGATTGGTCCAGGTTAACAACCCAAATCAATGACCTCATAGTCCATGAGGTCAACCTGGCTCCAATCACTACAAAGGTCTTGGGCTGAGACAGTAATTTTTTTTTAAAATGTAATGAATATGCACACAAATATGTCAAAAAGAAACCAAGTACAGCTGTCCTTGTTCATTAGGAGCTGTAATTTGGAAATAGGAATGGTTCTTTACTGAGGTTTGAATGTATGGAAGGTAATTGTTGGGGTAAAAGAACTAATACAAAGGACAGTACTGCACAGGAACAGGCCCACCCAGACTCTGCTGACACATGATACCTTTCTAAACTAAATAAGCTTTTGCCACCACTCTGTCCATATTCCTCTATTCCCTGCCTATTCATATATCTGTCAAGATGCCTCTTGGGTGTTGCTGCTGTATCCACCTATTTTTTACTTCAAAAATATACTTTATTCATAAAATTATTTGGATCTCTATACAATTGGTCATGACATTCCCGTGCACACATTACATTGCTTTGCATACAGACATCGAAACTTATTTTTCCTATATACAAGTCTGTACATTTACTATCCAGCTCTTCTGCTGAGGTGTCAGCGGAGCCCAAATGGCTGGGCAAGCCCCCTGTTCTTCTTAGGCTGGCAGATGTTACATGGTGGTCTTTCCCTACTGCGCCTTGGCCGCAGCTGCCCCAAGCTTCAGCGCGTCCGTCAACACGTTCTCCTGGACCTTGGAATGTGCCAGTCTGCAACACTCAGTCGGGGTCAACTCCTTCAGCTGGAAGATCAACAGGTTTCAAACCGCCCAGAGAGCGTCCTTCACTGAGTTGATGATCTTCCAGGCACAGTTGATATTCGTCTCAGTGTGTGTCCCGAGGAACAGACCGTAGAGCACGGAGTCCCGTGTCACGGCGCTGCTCGGGACGAACCTCGACAAACACCACTGCATTCCTCTCCAGACTTCTCCCTTCTCACCACCAGCCAAGCTATGTCTTGGTGCTTGTTGGAAAGTTCTGGCGATGAGGCATTCTGCCAAATGGCTTTGACAGTCCGCTCGATAGGGTCTGCCCTCTCCTTTTCCCGAAGGGTCTCAAGGACACTACGTGCTGTCCACTTCCTGATTGACTTGTGGTCAAAGGTGTTTTTCTTCATAAGTTTCTCCACGAAGGACAGGTGGTACGGAACGGTCCAACTATTCGGAGCGTTCCGCGGCAGCGAGGCCAGGTCCATCCTTCGCAACACCGGGGACAGGTAGAACCTCAGTACGTAGTGACACTTGGTGTTTGCGTACCGGGGATCCACGCACAGCTTGATGCAGCCACACACAAAGGTGGCCATCAGGGTGAGGGTGGCATTGGGTGTGTTTTACCCCCCATTGCCCAGATCTTTATACATTGTGTCCCTTCAGACCCGGTCCATCTTTGACCTTTATACAAATTGGAAGATGGCCCGGGTGACTGCAGCGGCACAGGTTCTGGGAATAGGCCAGACCTGTGCCACGTATAACAGCAATGACAGTGCCTCACACCTGATGACCAGGTTTTTTCCCACGATGGAGAGCGACCGTAGCTTCCATCTGCCCAGTTTCTGCCTCACTTTGCTGATCTGCTCCTCCCAAGACTTGACAAATGCCCCAGCCCCCCGAACCAAATGCCCAGCACCTTGAGGTGGTTGGTCCTGATGGTGAAGGGGGTCAAGGATTGGTCGGCCCAGTTCCCGAAGAGCATGGCCTCGCCCGTTCGAACTGGCCACATATGCACATGAGTCTGTGCACGGACAATGGATCTGAGCAGAAAACGGTGACGTCACCCATGTACAGGGAAGCCTTAACCTGCAGGCCCCCGCTGCCAGCAATAGTCACCCCTCTCAGGCTCGCATTCTTCCTGATAGACTCGGCAAATGGCTCTATGCAGCACACAAACAAGGCAGGAGAGAGAGGGCAGCCCTGCCTAACTCCAGACCTGACTGGGAAGCTGTTCAGTCATGGGGACTGAGTCGACTTCTCCCATAATGCTCCTCAGTGAAGCCACTGTCACCAGCAACTGGAAGACTGCTTTCAATTTTCACCTTTAATTCATTCTCACTTTGGCCAAGTCAAAGGACTGGCCATGGGCACCCATGTAGATTCCAGTAATGCTTACCTGTTTATCGGATATGTGGAGCAATCTTTGTTCCAGTCTTGCACTGGGCCCTTACCGCAATACATTTTTCAGAACATCGCCGACTGTTTTGGTGCTGTTTCATGCTCCTGAATTTTGCCTCCAATATCCACATCTCTATAACTTACATTTCGTCCACTTCTGACTTTTGCCTTCCATTCCTTGACCTCCCCATTTCCGCTTTGGGAATAAGCTGAACACTGCCATCACTACAAAGCCACTGACTCCTGTAGCTACCTTCATTACAGCTCTTCACACAACAAACAACAATCCATCTTACTCTCTCAGTTCCTTTGTCGATGTCATATTTATTTGGTTGATGCCACCTTCCAAACCCGCGTGACTGACATCACTTCCTTCTTTCATAATTGTGGTTGACAGGGCCCTCAATTGAACCCGACTTCTCAGCCACCCTTTCTTTCTGACCTTTTCCCATCACTCCACAACAGCATGATTGTGTCACCCTTGTCCTTACTTTTCATCCCACTCGCCTCCATATTCATAGAGTCATAGAGATGTACAGCATGGAAACAGACCCTTCGGTCCAACCCATCCAGGCCGACCAGATATCCCAACCCAATCTAGTCCCACCTGCCAGCACCCGGCCCATATCCCTCCAAACCCTTCCTATTCATAAACCCATCCAAATGCCTCTTAAATGTTGCAACTGTACCAGCTTCCACCGCATCCTCTGGCAGCTCATTCCATATACATACCACCCTCTGCATGAAAAAGTTGCCCCTTAGTTCTCTTTTATATCTTTCCCCTCTCACCCTAAACCTATGCCCTCTAGTTCTGGACTCCCCAACCCCAGTAAAAAGACTTTGTCCATTTATCCTATCCATGCTCCTCATAATTTTGTAAACCTCTATAAGGTCACCCCTCAGCCTCCGACGCTTCAGGGAAAACAGCCCCAGCCTGTTCAGTGTCTCCCTATAGCTCAAATCCTCCAACCCTGGCAAATCTTTTCTGAACCCTTTCAAGTTTTACATCTTTCCGATAGGAAGGAGACCAGAATTGCATGCAATATTCCAACAGTGGCCTAACCAATGTCCTGTACAGCCACAACATGACCTCCTAAATCCTGCACTCAAAGGCTCATTTTCCATTTCAGCCAAATCCAGCAGAATGCCACCATCAAACATTTCTTCCTCTCACTCTCCCGTCCGCATTTCATAGGAATCACTCCCTCGGAGACAGCCTCATCCATTCTGTGAACACCAACACCACTCCCCTTCACCTGGCAACTTTCCACGTACCCGCAAAAGGTGCAACAGCTGCCCCTTCACCTCCTCCCTGCTCACCATCCAGGCGCCTAAACAATATTTCCAGCAGAGGGAGCTCTTCACCTGTACCTTCACTAATCTTGCATATACTATTCTCTGCAACTAATGTGGCCAAACGCAGACTGGGTGACTGCTTTACAGAGCACCTTCAGTCTATACACGGGCACCATCCGGACCTTACCATAGCACGTCATTTTAACACAGGGTCCTGCTTGTCTGCCCAGTTGTCTGTCCTCTGCAGTGCTTCAGTGAATCGCAGCGAAAAGAGGAGGAACAATACCTCATCTTCAGACTAGACATTTTACAACCTTCTGGGCTCAAAATTGAGTTCAACTCGGTCAGATTGTGAACCCACTTCCATTCCTTCCCTTTCTTTTAGCTTTAATTGTTACAACATTGAAAGAGGAGTTGCAGGTAGAAAGGATAGTGAAGAAGGCGTTTGGTATGCTTTCCTTTATTGGTCAGAGTATTGAGTACAGGAGTTGGGAGGTCATGTTGCGGCTGTACAGGACATTGGTTAGACCACTGTTGGAATATTGCATGCAATTCTGGTCTCCTTCCTATCGGAAAGATGTTGTGAAACTTGAAAGAGTTGAGAAAAGATTTACAAAGGTGTTGCCAGGGTTGGAGGATTTGAGCTACAGGGAGAGGCTGAACAGGCGGGGGCTGTTTTCAGTGGAGTGTGGGAGGATCTCAGGTGACTTTATACAAGTTTATAAAATCATGAAGGGCATGGATAAGATAAATAGACGAAGTCTTTTCCCTGTGATGGGGGAGTCCAGATGAGAGGATATAAATGTAGGATGAGAGGAGAAAGATATAAAAGAGACCCGTGGGACAACTTTTTCACGCAGAGGGTGGTACGTGTATGGAATGAGCTGCCAGAGGAAGTGGTGGAGGCTGGTACAATTGCAGTATTTAAAAGGCATCTGGATGGGTATATGAATAGGAAGAGTTTGGAGGGATATGGACCAGGTGCTGGCAAGTGGGACTAGATTGGGTTGGGATATATTGATCGGCATGGACGGCTTGGACTGAAGGGTCTGTTTCCATTCTGTACATCTCTATGACTCTATTGTTAGCTAGACATGCACAGCAGGTCAGGCAGCATCCGATGAGCAGGAGAGTCGATGTTTCAGGCATAGGCCCGTCATCCTAGGAAAGTGTGCTTTTCCAGCACCACACCTTTTGACTCTGATTTCCAGCATCTGCAGTCCTCATTATTCAGTCATTCACGATTAGATTACATTCCCTACAGTGTGGAAACAGGCCCTTCGGCCCAACCAATCCACACCGACCCTCCGAAGAGTAACCCACCCAGACCCATTTCTCTCTGACTAATGCGCCTAACACTATGGGCAATTCAATCATGGCCAATTCACCAGACTTGAACATCTTTGTGACTGTGCGAGGAAACCGGAGCACCCAGAGGAAACCCACGCAGACACGGGGAGAATGTGCAAACTCCACACAGTGGGATCGAACCTGGGATCCTGGTGCTCTGAGGCAGCAGTGCTAACCACTGAGCCACCGTGCTGCCCCCAACATATTCTGATCAGTGATTCTAAACTATTGACATCCTTTCTCCCCCAACACTCCACACCACCCCGCTCCTCCCCCCATAGCCCCAATATTGCATGAAAGCTCACCTCTCCACACTTTAGGTTAGCTCTGATGAACAGTCATCTGGACTCAAAAGGTTTGCTTGCTTTCTCCGCAGGCTTCTACCTTACTTGTCCTGATCGCCATCAGTTTTTTTTTCTGTTTCAGTACACCAGTCCAACATCTATAGTACTTTGCTCTGACTTTCGATTTTCTTAATATGTTTTCCAGTAATCATAGCTTCTCGCCACTGAGACATGCCAGACCATACTGTTCCTGAAAATAACCACTGGAATAAGACATGAATAAAACCCAGTGTAGAAAGCTTTCATACTAATTCCTGGCTCATTTGTGATTGCATTATGGTACTGGAAGATAACTGACCTTCCTTGCAAACTTAAACAGACATGTTGTACGTTTTGCCAGATTGGGATCTTTTGTGTGAAGGATGTGAGTTGTCCATATATACTACAGCACTGACGAACAGTATATAACCCTCAATCTTCCTCATTTCTTTCTTCATTTGATTTGAATCCCTGAATACCGTCCTCCCATAACAATTACTTTCACTTAATTTGTATCAGAACTTTGTTGTCATTTTGACAGGTTAAACCTATGTTAAGGAGCTGAATGTGTTTTGGTGCTGTGGTGACTGATGTTGAGTGCATAAGTATTCTGTCAGTTCCAGTAGCTCATAAAAAAACTAAATGGAAATCCAAAGTGGGTATTTAGTAATAATAAGAAGCATGTTACATAAAACTATATTAAACAATTGTTAGGTCCACATTGTGTATTTCTGGTCAATACAGAGTACCACATTACATGCCTCAAATGGTCTGTATGTTTCCCGAATGGTCCTTATGTTTCCCGAAGGATCAAATGGTCAACTCCTGTTTCTGTTTCTAATGGTCTAAATCTTATCCCGTTTTTCGCTTCCCACTGCAATACTAATTCAGTCCAGTTCATTCTTCACTTCTGATGTCCACGTGAAACGTTTCTGGAATCTACTCTTGGATATATTTCTTGTTGTGGAGACAAAAAACAAGCAAGCCTATTCTTGTCCTCAGACCTCCCCATGGACATATGCAAGGCAAGAAAAGTCAGTCGAATTCAAACATTGAGACAATGAAGCTGACTTAGACACTAAAGTGTCACTTAGCACAGACAAGTAACTGGACAACTGTCTTTTAGATTTGTGGTTTCTTTCCAACCTTTTGAAATTTGCAATCAGAAGCTTCCAAGTATTTCTTTTTAAAAGAGCAGTACTAGGATTAATGCTCCTTTTAAGCAATAGGGAGTCCCTACAATAATCCGAGAAATCAAACAAAATGTCTGCAATGGAAATGCTGGATTTCCTCTGTGTTCAAGATACGGACTAGAACTTAGCTCATTTCAGGCACTTCAGTCTCAGGTCAGGTAAACTGTCAAACCTCCTAATGTCTTAGTCATGGCTGGATCAAAGTTTAAAAAAAATCTTACCAAGATGCCCCTCCATCCTGTTTCCCCACATCAACTATTGAGCTTGCTAACTAAAACCTACTGTTAGACATTGACTATTTGTCCCCTTTCCTGTGCCAATTACAAGCCAAAACTAATTAGAAATTTCAAATTTCAAAACTAATTTTCAAACTCCGAGGCCTCTCAACAGTCAGACAGAAACTTTATCCCATCAGGCAGCACTGGATTTAAATATTCGCCTAAAGTAAGAGATTCAAAAGTGAAGTCTAATTAAAACTACCCAAATAGATATCCTTAATATTACAAGGTAAAAACCTCAAAGCAAACCCAAACTTAAAAAAGGCTCCTGAGAAACAGTTGACCAGTTTTCCATTTGAAGTTTTTATGTAC
>NC_057746.1:7047757-7071968 GCF_004010195.1 Chiloscyllium plagiosum | reverse complement strand
GTGAAGGAGGCATATGGCGTACTGGCTTTTATTGGTAGAGGAATTGAGTTCCGGAGTGCTGAGGTCATGTTGCAGTTGTATAAGACTCTGGTGCGTCCGCATCTGGAGTATTGTGTGCAGTTTTGGTCGTCATATTATAGGAAGGATGTGGAGGCACTGGAACGTGTGCAGAGGAGGTTTACCAGGATGTTGCCTGGTATGGTAGAAAGATCGTATGAGGAAAGGCTGAGGCACTTGGGGTTGTTTTCATTGGTGGAAAGAAGGTTTAGGGGTGACTTGATAGAGGTGTACAAGATGATTAGGGGTTTAGATAGGGTCGACAGTGAGAATCTTTTTCCAGGTATGGAGTCAGCTATTACAAGAGTGGGCATAGCTTTAAATTAAGGGGGGGTAGGTATAGGACAGATGTTAGGGGTAGGTTCTTTACTCAGCGAGTCGTGAGTTCATGGAATGCCCTGCCAGTAGCAGTGGTGGACTCTCCCTCATTATGGGCATTTAAGCGGGCATTGGATAGGCATATGGAGGATAGTGGGCTAGTGTAGGTTAGGTGGGCTTGGATAGGCGCAACATCGAGGGCCGAAGGGCCTGTACTGCGCTGTATTCTTCTATGTTCTATGTTCTATATCAGGAAAAGATAAAAGTAAACTTCATTCACTTGTGTATGTTCTAAAATGGTCGGTTGCTTTAAACAATGTGAAATTCCGGTGTTCTGCAGAGCCAATGTTCCTAGTCCTCGGGCGGTTTACACACGTGGGACTCTCAGAAAGCTCTGTGGCTCTTATTTCCGAATTCCAAGAATCGCCGTACTCCCAAGCTGTGACTGTCTTTGTCTTCAAACGACTGTGCTGGTGATGGTCTTCACTTCTTCCTCTAATAGGCTTAAACATTGCTGCTTTGGAAGGTGGTTCTGGTTGCGAGTCATTACTGGTGGTCACGACCATCATTCTGACCAGTTTGCTGACCTGAATGGAAACCGAATGCACTGACAAAATTCATCGCGCCTCATAGTATCTCTGGAGAGAAAGAGACTTCATATTTCGAGTTAAATAGAATTCCTCTTTCTTGGACAATTAAAAAAAAGTGAGCTATTCTGTTTTGGATCTTGGTGACATCTAGGAATGTTGTTAGCTCTGCAGTCAACCAGACCAGCAGGGCGGGTTCTCTCCACAAATTTTCAAGTTCTTATGAAATACAGTATTTTACCAGTTAGCAATAAAGTACTTGTTATTCCGCATAATTTTGCTTCTGGTAAATAAAGATGTCAGTGGGGATATACTAATCTTAATGGCTGATGGTGTTCAATCTGGATAAAAGTGGGGTATTGCAATTTAAAATAGATTAGATTCCCTACAGCATGGAAATAGGCTCTTTGCTCAACAAGTCCACACCGACCCTCCGAAGAATAACCTACCCAGAATCTTTTCCCTCTGACGAATGCGCCTAACACCATGGGCAATTTAGCATGGCCAATCCATCTAACCTGCACATTTTTGGACTGTGGGAGGAAACCGGAGCACCCGGAGGAAACCCACACAGACACGGGGAGAATGTGCAAACTCTACACAGACAGTCACCGGAGGCTGGAATCGAACCCAGGTCCCTGGTGCTGTGAGGCAGCAGTGCTAACCACTGAGCCACCGTGCGGCCCCTGCAGCAAAAAAAGCAGGGCTTATGCAATTATTGGTAGGGCCTTGGGTAGTGTTGTACAACAGAGGATCTAAGAATTCAAGTGTATAATTATTTGACTTTGCATCCCATATAAACAGGATAGTTTTTAAAAGGCGTTTAGCACTCAGTCCTTCGAGTGTAGGAGTTGGAAGTCTTGTTGACGATATATAGGACATTGCCGAGGCCAGTACTGGAATGCTGTGATCAGTTCTGGCCACTCAATTTTGGGAGGGTTATTATTAAGCTGGAGAGTGTTCTGAAGTGATTCACGAGGATTTTTGCTGGGTATGGAAGGTTTGTATTAGAAAGAGAGTTTGGGAGTATTCTCATTGTAGCGTAGGAGGTTGAGAGGCTTCCTTATGAAGTTTTAAAAATGATGAGGGGTAGAGAGACAGTTTGTAGTCGGTGTCTTCTCCCTGGGCGAGGGATTTTAAAACTAAGGGGTCACATTTTTCAGAAGCGAGAACAGAGATTATAAAAAGAGATGGGGGCAAATTTATTACACACAGGAATGAACGCATTTGGAATGAACTTCCTGAGGAAGTGTTAGATGCGTGTGCAATTACACATTTAAAAGTTGAAATGAATAAGTACATGAAGAGTGGATGTTAGGAGGGTTATGGGCCAGCAGCAGCTAGGTGGGACTAGCTTAGCTTGGGAATACATTTGGCATGGACTAATTTGACCAAAGGGTCTGTTTCCGTGCTGTGTGACTCTGGGAATCTATGATTGCATACATTTGACAGAAGTTTTACATTCCAAACGAGTCTTTCTCGACTCAATGCCTCTGACAGACTTTGTCCCGTGGCTTTGCCATGGGATGGGAAATGACGTATGCAGGGATTGCGAGCATCACTCGAGCACTTTGGATTTCAGGGGTAATTCCGTGAGAACAGTTGTATTAATCTGTTATCATTCTTTCATAACGCAATGTGGGGTGTCATTGACTTGGTTGGCATTGAGTGCCCTTGCTGAACTAAACTGCAGAAACGCATGACCTTGAACCACTTGCAGTTCATGGACTGGACAATATAGCCAAGAGACATTTCAAGACGCAGTTTAACCAGCGACAGTGAAGCCAGTGTGACAGACCACCAAGTCATAATGGTGGAAGACTTGGAGAAGATGTTTCAGATTTTAATTTTCACAATCATATGGTGGACAGGACTTTGCAGAGACAGGCGGTAGATTACTCATGGCAGAATTCGAGGTCTTTGATCAGGTATTACAATCCCAGTAGTTCTATGACAGATCGTGTTCATTGCTATCCCACAGCATGCAAGTGGAAGGGTTTCAGTAGTAATTCTTTGTTGTTGAAAAAACTGAAATCACACTGGGAACTGAAAGAGTTTATTCATTAGCCCATACAGAGAAAGGTAATGGTTCCTTGCTGTAATCGAAGTGACATCCTTCCTGACCATCCTGAAATCTTCTAAGTCTTAAATCCATGAGACAACTAACATTGGGGGTTATCTCATTTATTGCTGCTTCTTCATGTTCGTAATTGTCCGAGCAGGGAGCTACCTTTATCATCCCATATTAATTAATATGGTCATTCAGAGTTTGATTCCTGGCACGTGAATCCTGATTACTGCAGCAAATAAATATTAGTTTTTCCGTGTGTTCTTCACCATTGTTTAAGTTCTTCCGTCTGTCATGTTTTAAGGCAATGGAGCACGCGAACTCAAAATTCGTTCGACTTTTTTCTCTGTGAAGTTACTTCATAATAGAATAGTATTTCCTCAGCTGTAGTTCAAGTGTTCAGAGTTGCACCCTTGAGCCATTCGATTCTGCATCCAACTTCCCCATCTAATTTTCAGTACAAAGAGAAACCTTGGAGAGTTGAGTACGTTTGTCCTTTTTGTGTTTGCAGGAGACGGAAATCTGACACCTCCTGGAAAGAGATGATCATTTGACAGGATTTTAAACAATAACTGCCATTACTACAAAACAAACGTAAAAGTTCGTTCAAGATTTGGAGGTGCCATTGGACTGGGGTGTGCAAAGTTAAAAAGCACACAACACCAGTTTAAAGTCCAACAGGTTTATTTGGAAGCACTAGCTTTCGGAGCGCTGCTCCTTCATTAGATGGGTGACCTGATGACAACCACTGGTGCTACGAAATAAACCTGTTGGGCTATAACCCGGTGTTGTGTGATTTTTTAAGTTTATTCAAGTGTGTGAAATCATTTGAGATCATTAATGATAATGACCAACTTTACTCAAACTTATTGTCAGCAAAAAAAGACAAAGCACAGATGGAAATTGCTGGAAAAGCTCAAAGGGTCTGGGAGCACCTGAGGGGAAAAAAACCGAGTTAACATTTCGGATCCAAGGACCCTCCCTTCAGGGATAATTATCAGTTTATACCAAGAAAATAAAAGTGATGGCCGTAGTAAAGTCTGACTCCACAAAGTATTGGACTTAAAACGATTTATTTAACCTGTTTGTTCAGTGACTTTGATTGCTAGGTCTAGCCCATACATTCGTCACTGATGAATTTACCTGTTGTATTAGAGGAAGTGCAGTTTCACCGCGTTCGTCCTGCCAAAACAACAAAACCTCGAGCAATAAAAACGTGCATGCATTCTGTCCAGAAAGACAGTATAGAACGAAATCTCAGCGTCTGACATAGAAATGTTTCAACTTTTGTCCACAATCGAGGAGCAATAATTTGACTTGGGAAAATATCGAAATAGAATCTGAGAATAAATGAAAACAAATGCTGATGTTATCACAATTGTTCAGAGTGTGAAAAGAATAGATTGGAAAGTTAAAGCAATGACAAAGGTTTTGGCCTAGCCATTTGACTATTATGCATTTTACAGTAGTCGATCGAATGGAGCCATGATTTAATGCACAGCTGTATGTATCCAGTAAATACCACAAAGGTTAAATTCACTGCTTCCATTTTAATTGACACATTTCAGTGTTAAGGCTTTTGACAGAGAGAGAGAGAGAGCTAGCAACACATACTTAATGGGAGAATAAAGATGAAAGAGAGTGGGGATGAAAGAGAGTGCAGACAGGCATACATTAAGGGAGATTGAAAGAGTAACTTCAGATAAAGGACATATGTAGAGAATAACACTGTGAGTTATTGAAAGGGATTGAAATTGTAAAATCAACTGGAGTATATGGTGGGGTGGGGTGACGGCGGTAGAGAGGAATAAAGGAAAAACAGAGATGTACCGAAAAATTGAAAGAAACAAAAATTTGCAGGGTCAGAGTTATTATTACATCTGCAATGAAGTATATATGCATAGACATTTGACCATTTACATCATGTATTCCGATAAATCTGTTCAGATATTACAGACTTACAGAGACCCATCATCTCACGTTTTTGAAGATCTGCACTACACACTACAAACCAGCACGATAAAGCAGCCGTTTCCTTCAGCTTACATTGTCTGTACTTTGTAATTTTATCATTTAAGTTGACAAAAGCTCTGTTACTTTATGAGTTTGAATGAACTTAAGTAAATTTCGGTGTGCTTGGTTTCATTAAATGCAAAGGTGAAATCCATATCCAGACATGGTACGCATTTTTGTCCTCAACCGTGTTATTTCACCAAACCTCGATGAGATTTCTTGAACAGGGAATAGCATTATTTTAAAAAATCTTGTTTATCTTCATGTTAAATTGACTTGTCTGCGTTTGCTAGGAGTTTCATATCTATTATTATGCAGTTTTTCTGAATTATAGCGCACGAATGAACTAACCCAGACTCAATCGTCCATGAGATTTGTAAGGAAAATTGAATGGGATGTAGTGCTCAATGAGACTTCACGATTAGGAACGAAACTGCATCAATGGTAAGAGAAAATATCATGGAAGTTAGTTGAGATCTAATTTTTAGAGTTGAAACATGAACCTATTTTGTGTAAGATAGCCATTTGAAATTCTTCAACATGATTTCCAATCCTCTATTTATTTCTTCGATTCTTTTCATAACGAGAGAAGTATTAAATCTAGAGGACATGCTTGGCTGTATTACTGTTAACGAAAGTACACTCTTAACATGTTATACTCCTGAACCATTGAGTGTTTGTTTATAATAGCAATGTATTCTAGAACAAATTGTTGATAACATCATTAGTCAATTGATTCATTCTGTCATGAATACTGGTCAAGCTGTATTTTCAGGTATTCGGTCTGTGTCCAAAGACGAGTGATTAAGGGCACTGCGTTCAAAATGTTTTAGAGACTAACATAATTCTATTCGAACATCTGGAACGAAACCTTTCTCTGTCGAGCCCAACCCAACATACACGCAATTGCTGCGATTAAATGCGACTGTTTTGATGGTGGACGTTCCATTTGAAATTGCAAATCCCAAGCACCACATTTTCATGTTTCTCCAGACTTCCTATGCTTATCTCCAAGCCAAGACCCATCCCTTTTTCAGCTTTTTGCTTGAGAACATTCTCATCCGTGATCATGTTTGATATAACTTGAACTGCTAAAAAGATTTCTAAGTTGACGTCTTCCCCGAGATATACCATTTCTTTTCTTCTGCCTATGTTGCAAATCCTAACTTCCAACAAGTGCAGCTTACATATCACCTCTGTAATAATTGACCTTAGCATTTTATTTTAGAGTAGACATTTTGGAGTTATGATCACATAGGCCCTGCTACCTAATTGTTATCCCTATTTTTTCTCTAAAAAGTTACGCTTTTTTCGCCATTGTAATATGTAAATGAAAACTATTCAAAAGCTATTGATAACACAAACTTCAAAAATATGCGTTGCGAGTTTAAATAGAAATATCAGACGAAATAGAGTTTGGGAAGCTATGATCTGATGCAATTCAGTAGCAAAATTACGAATGCAAGTCATTATTTCAGTGAAGGTTGTTATTTCTACAACATTTTTGGAGAAAATAAGTTTAGTAGCCCCGAGCATGAAAACCAGAAGGCAATTAGAGAAAATCATTAGGACAGTGAGTTGAATGTTGGCATTTAGTACAAGTGACATGAATTTTAAAAATCAGTAAATGTCGACAAACCTGCATACAGTAATGGTGAGATCATACCTGGTTCGTATAATTGAGAGAAGAACTTGCTTCGGAGACTGGTTTTTGAAACATCCGAGTGTTAAATCCAGACATATCTGGATGGAAGTTCAAGCATTTTGATTATATTCACATTGAATATTAGAAACATGAGTGATGAACATATTGACATAAACAAGTACCTGAAAGGGCTTGTCAAGTCAAAATATTGGGAGTACTAGAAACGTGAAACAATGAACTGATGCTGGACAACTCACGTGGGTCTGTAAGGACAGGGAAACACACTTATCGTTTTCAGTCCGGTTTTGTTCTTCTTAAGAACTGGACAGAACAGTTTTGAAGGAGAGTCATACGTAGTGGAAGCAGTAAATCTATTTCTCCCTTCACTGAGGCCACGAGGCCCGCTGAATTTCTGCAGTATTCTCTGTATTTTCTTTGGACATGGCAATATCCCATTTCAGTAAACACTTCGACTCAGCGAAATTGATTACAATATTAGAAAATTATTTCATTTGCAAGATATCTCACAACTCAATGCTTTTAAAAATCCTTTACAAACAAGTAAACATCGGATCATTAATATGCATAATGAATCATGCAGCCGACACAAAATCAAAGTGGGGCATGCGTAATATGCAAATGAAAATAATCTGATGAAAGGAAATTGTGTGTCTCCATCACTTGACAACGTGGTCTCGAAGCAACCAGTGACCTTTAACCAGATAATGGTACGCCTATGGAGTTCACCTGGGCAATTGCATAACTGCACAAAATATCCGTAGTAAAACTGTGGAAATTGTAGAATGTAGAAAAAGCCAGAAAGAAAAATCTGAAATATGCCGATATACATTCCAATGTTTACTGATTTAATTTTTGCGAACATTTTATTAGATTTATGCTTGTTTTAAAACCTCTTGTTCACTAAATCCGAACAAATGCTAGCTTCTTTCATTTAAAGACTACCTATAATAGGTTCACTGAACGACTTTGCAGGGAAATAAGGTTACCCCAAACGGCATAAATTGTTTATTTTATTTCAAAGTATTCATATTTCTTCATTTTTTATAGTTAGACTGGCGATGTTTTGCGAGCTATTTATTAAAAAATATGGTCTTCGTAGCTGCTTAGATGAAGACGTCTGTTGGCAAAGACATCTGTACTAGCTGGTTACATCGATCTTACGCTGAGCAGGTCCTCATTCGTCAATAATAATGTCTCAGTTAATTTCAGCCAGATTAAACTTCGTTATATATCCTGACGTATGAAGCCAGCTATAAAATTGCCTGGTTTACCAATGATAGATTTGTGGTCATATACTGATATACGCTGTAAATTTAATATTGTACTGATCATCAGAACGTTGTGTTTGTTCGCATCTTAAGTGATCCTAGAATATGGTCAGGGAATACAAAACAGTATAGCACAGGAACAGGCCATTCACCCCGCCATGGCTGCGCTGCTAACGATGCTATTCGAAACTTTGCCATCTGTCTGCACACAATCTGTACATCTCATTGACCTATCTGTTCATATGTCCATCTTAAATGCGTTTTAAACGTTGTTATGGGATCTGCTTCTAACGTCTTATCTGGCAGCGTGTTCCAGGCACCTACCACCCTCTGTGTAAAAAACCTTTCCTCGGACATGTTCTCGACACTTTGCCCCTTTCACTTTAAGTCTATGCCTCCTCGTCACAGACCCTGTAAAACTACAAGCCACTAAAAACATCAACTTTGAAAATACCTCAACGTACAGAATTGAAGTGAGACTGTTGGGCATATAGTAGGCCTTTAATCCCTCTTCAAACACGGGAGCTCATCAACAAATTGCCCCATCGCCAACAAACGCTAGATGCTTTGTAACAGCTGTTTGCTTAATGTCAGCCTCAAAAAAAAGTTCACCAATAACTCTATGATACCCCTAACCTTAACACTTCACAGAATTAAATTGTCCGTGGTTGCAAAAACCATGGGACAATATTCTGGCGGCTAAGTGGCACAAGACATATGCTTAAAAAATGTCAAGAATTAACACTTCCAATAAGTGATTTTGCACAACTTCCAGCCTCATCTCCTTCGGACATGTCTGACTCGAAACTTATTAGAAAAGGCAATATAAATATTTCCCTTCAAGAAGACTTCAGTAATGAGTAATCCACCAACAGGCCTTCTAAGCCTATGAGACATCTAAAAGGAAGATCATTGTGTATCTTTCTGTGGACTTAGATCCACTGATACGCCCACTCAACACTACCCTTACTTTGTTTACTGCTCAAAAATCTAGCTTTGCTTTAAAAAAATTTCAATGAGGTCGCCTCAACTGCTTCACTGGGCATGGAAGTCCACACATTCATCATTCTTTGGGTGAAGCAGTTCCCTCTCAACTTGGTGCTAAGTCTGGTTCCCTTTGTTTTGAGGCTATGCAATCTAGTTGTAGTTTCATTTGCGAGTGGAAAGAACCCCTCTGCTTCTAACTTTTCCATTCCCTTTCTAATTTTATATATATATCTATAAGATCACCTCTTATTCTTCTAAATGCCATTCTACACAATCTCTGCTCATAAGACAACCCTCTCAATTCTGGAATCAACCCGGTGTTCAGCCTCTGCACCCCCTCCAGTACCCGTACATCTTTATGGGCGGCACGGTGGCTCAGTGGTTGTCACTGCTGCCTCGCAGCACCAGGGACATGGGTTCAATTCCCGACTCGGGCAACTATCTGTGTGGAGTTTGTGCATTCTCCCCCGTGTCTGTGTGGGTTTCCTCCCACAGTCCAAAAATGTGCAGATTAGGTGAATTGGCCATGCTAAATTGCCCGTAATGTTAAGTGTAAATGCATGGGAATGAGTCTGGGTGGGTTGCTCTTCGGAGTGTCGGTGTGGACTTGTTGGGCCTGTTTCCACACTGTAGGGAACCCAATCTAATCTTTTGTTCAGGCAAGGAGACGAAAACTGTACGCAGTTCTCTGTGTGAGTCTTCTCCAGCTGTAGAGCTGCAGAAAATCCTCCCTGCTTTGGATAATATTCATTTGCTTTCTTAATTAACGACAAATCAACTTTTTTGTGAGTCATACACATCCCCTGCACAGCAGCATGCTGTAATTTTTCACCATTTGAATAATAGTCTATCCTGTTGCTATTACTCGCAAAATGAATGAGCTCTCATTTACTAAGATTGCACTCCATGTGCCACTTATCTTCATGTCATTTGCGACACTATAACTTGCTCCCCAAAAGTGAATTTGATTCATTTGAAGTTTAGTTTCTTTCTTCTATATTAAACCGAATAGATTTCAAGAAAGAAAATTGGAATCGAGTGGGTAGAGTTGTTCCATTGTTTTTCCAATGAGTAATGAACCGTTGTTTAATTTTAAACAACGGTTGCAGTAAGTTAATCCAAGCTGTTAATGGCAAATCAGATATTCTTTCAATGAACTGGAGACTCTCGCATTAATTTAACTGAACCTAATATCGAAAGTCTGATAGATGAGTTGAACGTGTTAACCTCGCTAGCTTGTTCGGAGAAATCGAGTACTGCAGATGCTGGGGAAGTCAGAGTCGAAAAGAATTCTTGATGAAGATCTTACGCCCGAAATGCTGACTCTCCAGCTCCACATATGCTGATCTGCTGTGCTTTTCTAGCGCCGCCGTTTTCGACTCTCGCTAGGTTGTGAAAAGAGTCATGGGAAATAAAGGGTGCCACTGATTCGGCACAGCATAAATCAGATATAGATGCATTCATAACAGTGGACAGGTTGGGAATTAGGACAGGTTCTTTTTACTTTTCTCTAAGAGCCCAGGCATTTGAACTTTGCAAGATATAGGCCAGTTAGATGATCGGTCAGGAGATAATTCCTTTTGTCCAAAGGAACACACCCTCCAACAACACATTTAATTCTTTAAAATGTTGCTATTTCCTTTGTATATTGAGTCTTAATAAATTCGAAAACCAGAAATGAAGTCCAGAAGCGATGTGTACAATTAGATTTCCAACGTGTCACGAATGATGTGCTGGCAGTAACTAAATCCTAATTATCAAATTCAAATAGAATGGAGGCAAATATTCAGTCCTTGGAGACGGTTAACCCGAGCCTAACGCTTTAATTTTAACTGAGATTTGTAAGTGAGATGAAGCTTGCAAGATTGTTAATGCACAGAGACAGGGGAGATAATGGTTCACTCATACACTGTTATTCAGTATATTATGTATCGGATACAGAACGTACTATACCTAATTTAGGAATGATTAACGTACAAGAATGGAACAACATTATGTTAGCAAATTAAATCTAGCTTTAAACCACGAACCTTAGTTACAGACAAATATTTCGCAGAAACTTTAGTAATAAACATGTTCTGTAGTTTTAATTAATTAAGTCTGAACTAGAAATAAGTTAAGAATGCTAATTACTGAGCTGTTGCACAGAAATGGACTTAGAGGTTGTAAATGGATTTAAGAAATACATAAATATCTAAGTAAAGGGTAACAAACGTCAAGTGTGAAGCAAATTAATTCAGTTCATAGGATTATGGAAGAAATGCAAAACTGATTTAAAGATCTCACATCATTAAAGGCACCTAGGACTGTAATTAGTTCAGAGAGAGGGACAATAATGTAAAATTAATGCTTCAGAATGTTTCAGGGAAGACAGAGAGGTATGCAAAATAGGTGGGGAAGTTGCATTGCTGAAAAGGGAAAATATCACAGCTATCGTGAAGGAGGATGCCTTGGAGACCTCATCCAGTGAAGCCATATGGCTAAAGCCCAAGAGTAGGAAGTTTGTAATCACTTTGATGGCATTGTGCTGTTGGGAGGACGTTGTCGAGAGTGGGAGCCCTGGTTTACCTACAAAGTTGAATCTCTTAGCGGGAGGAAGACGAAAGCCTATGTTAGAATGAGATCTGAAGGCTCAGTTACATCGCTTGAATTAGCCAGGAAAGACCTAAAGAAAGAGTTCAGAAGAGCCAGGAGGTGACATGAGAAGTCTTTGGAGGATAGGATCAAGGAAAACCCTAAGGCTTTCTATAGGTATATCAGGAATAAAAGAATAACTAGAGTAAGATTAGGGCCAATCAAATATAGTAATGGGAAGTTGTGCGTGGAGTCAGAGGAGTTAGGGGAAGCGCTAAATGAATATTTTTTGTACGTATTCATATGAGAAAAAGACAACGCTGTCGAGGAGAATACTGAGATACAGACTACTAGACTAGATGGGATTGAGGTTCACAAGGAGGAGGTATTAGCAATTCTGGAATAGGTAAGTCCCCTGGCCCGGATGGGATTGATTTTAAGATTCTCCGGGAAGCTAGGGAGGAGATTGCAGAACCTTTGCCTTTGACCTTTATGATATCATTGTCTACAGGAATAGTGCCAGAAGGCTGGAGGATAGTAAAAGTTGTTCCCATATTCAAGAAGTGAAGTAGAGACCTGGAAATTCTAGACCAGTGAACCTTACATCAATGGTGGGTAAAGTTTTGGAAAAGATTATAAGCGATAGGTTTCATAATCATCTAGAAAGGAACTAGTTGATTAGAAATAGTCACCATGATTTCGTGAAGGGTAGGTCGTGCCTCATAAATCTTATTGAGTTATTTGAGAAAGTGACAAAACATGCAGATGAGAGTAAAATGGTTGATGTGGTGAAAATGGATTTCAGTAAGCCGTTTGATAAGGTTCCCCACGGTAGGCTGTTGCACAATATAGGGAGGCATGGGATTGAGGGTGATTTAGCGATTTCGATCAGAAATTGGCGAGCTGAAGGAAGACAGAGGTTGATGATTGATGGGAAATTTTCATCCTGGAGTTCAGATACCAGTGGTGTACAGCAAGGATCTGTTTTGTGTCAACTACTTCTTGTCACTTTTTATAAACGAACTGGATGAGGGCGTAGAAGGGTGGGTTCGTAAATTTGCAGATGACACCAAGATTGATAGAACTCTGGATAGGGCAGAAGGATGTTGCAGGTTACAGAGGGACATAGATAAGCTGCAGAGCTGGGCTGCGAGGTCCCAAAGGATGTTTAATGCGGAAAAGTGTGAGGTGATACACTTTAGAAGGAGCAACAGGAATGCAGAGCTAATGGTAAGATTCGTGGTAGTGTAGATGAGTAGAATGATCTCGGTGTCCATGTACATAGATCACTGGAAGTTGCCACGGATGTTGATTGGTTTGAAAAGAAGGCATATGTTGTGTTAGCTTTTATTGGTAGTGCGATTGAGTTCCAGAATCATAAGGTCATTCTGCAGCTGGTCAAAACTCTGATGTGTACAGTTCTGGTCACCGCATTATAGGAAGGATGTGGAAACTTTGGAAAGGGTTCAGAATTTTGCCTGGTATAGAGGGAAGGTTTTATGAGGAAAGGCTGTGGGACTTCTGTTGGTGAGAAGAAGGTTGAGAGGCGACTTAATTGAGACAAATAAGATTATCAGAGGGTTAGATAGGATGGACAGTGAGAGCCTTTTTCCTTGGATGCTGATGGCTAGCACGAGGGGATATAGCTTTAAATTAAGGGTTGATAGATACAGGACAGATGTCAGAGGTAGTTTCTTTACTCAGAGAGTAGTAGTGGTGTGGAACGCATTTCCTGCAACTGGCCAACTTTAAGGGCATTTAAATGGTCATTGGAGAGGCATATGGATGAAAATGGAATAGTGCAGGTTAGATGGGCTTTACATTGGTTTCACAGGTCAGCGCAACATCGAGGGGTGAAGGGCCTGCACTGCGCTGTAATATTCTATATTCAATGTTCCATTCTGTATATCATTAACTTAGGAATGTCCCCAGAACATTATGGCATCTATCCCAAAATGCTGAGAAAATATCAGGAATGCTGCACGAATCTTTTGTGTTCTCTTTAGTTCCAGAAGACATCGCAAAGTCCTTGAGAATAGCCAGGGTTCCACCCCGCTTTTTGATAAGATCAACGGGGAAATTCCAGAAAATTAAAGGAAAACGAGCCTTACATCAATGGTAGGGAAATTACTGGAGAAACTTCTTAAATATAGGATAAAGTCTCCTCTTTTTAACCAAAAATATGGACTTATTATTAATAGGCAGCATGGCTTTGTGCAGGGAAATTCATGACTCACAAATTGGATTGAGCCTTTTGAGGAAATGGCAAAGATGATGGATGCTGGCACAGCGGTTCATGTTGTCCATATGGACTTTAGTTAAGGCCTTTGACACAGTCTCTCATGATAGGCTGATACAAAAGGTGAAATCACATGGAATTAGTGGTATGCTGGTAAGTCTAGCTTCGTCTTAGAAGACAGAGAGTTGTGGTGGAGGCGTTTCTCAGTCTGAGGATTTGTGACCAGCGGTTTTACACAGTGATCAGACGCATGCTTCATAGAATTTCATAGTGTGGAAACAGGCCCTTCGAACCAACAATCCGGCACCAATCCGCTGAAGAGCAACCCACCCAGACCCATTCCCCCACCCGAGTACTCTGCATTTATCCTGACTAACACACCTTGCCTTCACATCCCTAAACACAATGGGCAATTTATCTTGGCCAATTCACCTGACCCGCATATCTTTCATTTGTGGAAAGAAACGGCGCAGCTGGAGGAAACTCATGCAGACACAGGGAGAATGTGCAAACTCTGCCCAGATGGTCGCCCGAGGTTGGGTTCGAATCTAGGTCCCTATGCTGTGAAACAGTAGTCGGAAAGACTGAGCCACCATCTGTTCTAATTGCTTGTAATTGTGCAATGCTGCTCCTTTAATAAGGTTGTGGTCTCCTTGTTTTTTTTTCCCCAGGAGGTACTAAAAGACACAGGCTCTGTAAATAATGGACTTGGGAAGGTTTTATGGTCAGTTTGATTATAGCTAACAGATACTGCCTTCGACAAAAGGCTTTGAAGTTTAAAAATAACACTTGCACTCTGAAAGGGGAACGTCAGTTCTCCCAGCTCAGCTTTTTCGGGTTTGCTCTGGTTTGATATGGTTAGTAAGCAGCAGTGTTGTGAAGCTGCTTCACTCAAGAGAAGCAGGTCCATGCTGACATTCTCTCTCTGACTTCTCTCGTGCAAGACCCTGTGTTTGACTTTAACTTCTGAGACAGGGGTGTTTATGGGGTTGTTGCAAGTACTAGATGCAGCATCATTAAGTTAAATAGATCTGTTGGGTTTTCAGACAGGTTAAGTTATATGATATTCTCTTCTCTTTTGCTTGTGTTTCATTTGGTGATCTTGCAGATAAATTTGGTTTTGTTTAAAACTAAGTGGTTTGACCAGCTGCATACCTTCAAGAATATCCGCCTTATATCTGCTTAAAACAATTTACAAAGTTAGAGTCTGAGATACTTTCTTGAAATGTTTTGAGGGAGTTTGGCCTGGTCCATATCAGTAATAGATAAAAAAAAATGTTTGGAGAAGAATCTAGGTAGCTTGATTAGTGAGTTTATGAAAAATACAAAGTTTGGTGGATCTTGCATAGTGAAGAGGATTGCCAAAGAGTACAACAGGATATAGATGAGCCAGAGAATTCAAAGGATAAATCGTAACTTGAATTTAGTCTCGAGAAACGTGGGATGTTGCAGTTTGAAAGATCTCATGTCGGAGGATAATATAGAGTAAGTGATATAACTTTTAGTAACATCAACGTACAGAAGGATATGGACATATACGTCCTCAGTCACCTGAACATGACAACGTAAATGGATAAGGTGGCTCAGAAGTTATATGCAATGCTTGGCTTCATCAGTCAGCCAGAAAAATGCTCTGTAGTCGTTCACTTATAGATGAAGGTCACAGTCATGCTGCAGTTCTGGCATTCATAAGATTGAGTTCATCTTAATCAGTTGTACTGTGAAATCCTATTGTTTGGTTAAAGTGTTATCCGTCAACATTAGAGCAGTAGTAACCAGAAGAAATATTCGCTAAGTATGTATTGGGCAAATGGTTTAATAGAAAACCCCGAGATGACTTAGAGGTTGGCTTGAAGTTAACATGAAATTTATCTTTCTTTGTGGTGAGAGATTTGTGCCCATTTATTTGTTACAAACGTTGGAAGATTCTTACAGAACGGTTGCTCACTTCCCTAGCAGTGTTTGTTTCAAGCATTTAAGCGTGACAAGCTTGACTTCGCAATAGCTTTTTCAACTGAATAGTATGGCTCGTACGGGTAGAGAAGAATGTGCCAGATTGTTACCCAGGCTGGTGGATTTGTGAAATAAGGAGATGCTAAATAAGCTGGGACAATTTAACTGGAGTGTAGGAAATTGAGGGATGAGATTTATAAAATCATTAGGGGCATAGATAAGGTGAATAGCAAATGTGTTTCCCCTTACGGTGGGGAAGTTCAAAACTGAGGAACATAATTTTAAAATGAGAGGAGAACGATTTAAGAGAAGTGAGGGCAATGATTTTACACAGAGGGTGGTTCTTATTGACAATGAACTGACAGAGAAAGTGATAGGTGCAGATAGATACAACAGTTGCAAGGCGTATTCACAGACAAATTAATAGGAATGGTTTAGAAGGCTGTGAGTCATATTTGGGCAAACAGGACTACTTTAGTTTGGGAAACTTGGTTAGCACGGATGGGTTAGAATGAAAGGCCTGTTTCCGTACTGTATGACTCTATGCTGCCAGATCACTTATTCAACTGTAAAGGCATCGGGATGGGGGCGGGGAATAGCATGTACTAAAGTCTGGAGGTCGCGAAAATGCACCATTGTGACACAAATGAGAGGATTGTCTATTTCAAACCAAGAGACAGGCAGCAAATCTCCACGTGCCCCATATGTGGTATGAGCTGACTCAGTTTGTTTTTATAAACACAAAAATAAAGTTGCTTCTGGATTGAATCTTGGACATTTTCCAGAGAAAAAAAAATCGCACCTGGAAATTTCTTAAATATTTAATAAGGTCATCGAATTAAACGTTTGCCAAGTAGATGAAATACAATGTGTGATAATCAGCTGCATTCTTCTGAAAGCTGGAATTCTCACTCCTCCATTTCTCGCCCACATTCTTCTAACAATATTATAATCCAATCCTAAATTATTTAAACTACTTAGTAAGAGGAAGAGGAGTCTTCATCAGATCTCCTGCAGTATGATGAAATAACTCAGTAGGATGAAATAACTCAGTAGGTTGGAACAATGAGCACGACTGATGGTCTGCAATACCATTCTTCCAAAAGGAATAAATAGTCCAAAATATGGCATGATTTGACTTTTTTTGAAGTTCTGATACGTCATGAATATTGAGCTCATGTGTGAAAACTGGATTTATGTCGATGTGTCCATCGTGTGACCTACAGGTTAGACACTTGCCAGATGAGTTACCCAGCCAAATGAATCACCCATGCGCGTCATGGAAAAGTGAGATTGTGCTGAGGGCTTTGTTTGTGTCAGTATAAATACATCATTCTCTCCGTGGCAGGATTCAAAATTTTTCCACACTGGTCTCTGATCCTGATGCTGACCAGCTCGCTGGAAGATGAGCAGAGGAATACTCTTCGCGCTTTTTTGCTTTGTGATGACTCAGTTCATCACAGCTCAACATGAAAGCATGAATAGGGGACGCAGAGGTATACATCTGTCAATCTCTCTGATGGTTAAAACAGCAATTGTTCTTTTGTTTTTGCATTATGCCTTTTCCGTTAGGTCTCATAATTTGATTGGTCAGCATAATTATCAACAATCTTCCATGGGATGTGAGAATTTTGGCAATTCCAGCATTTGCTTCTCATCTTGAATGGCTCAAGAGTGGCATCATGACAAGATAAACTACCAATCCACTGTACATTATCTCGATCATGATCTATTCTTCTATCCTTATTCAGAATGAAGAGGCAGATATTAAACAAGCAACAGAGAAAGATTTGTGATGCTAGTTCACAGTCAGGGTGGCATGTGAATTCAGGGAAAAGTGCAAGCAAACTCTTTTTGTGTTGGGTGATGGTGCACTCGTGATAGCGCCACCGGTTGGTTAGGCTGAGACATTGTTTCCCCTGCAACCCAGGAGATTGAGGGGTGACCTTATCAAAAGTTTTAAAATCATTAGAGGTATGCATAACATGAATAGCACGTTATAGTAGGGGAGCCCAAAACTAGACAACATTGGTTGAAGATGTTAGTTTTTTTGTTTTTGCATTATGCCTTTTTCGTTAGGTCTCATAATTTGATTGGTCAGCATAATTATCAACAATCTTCCATGGGATGTGAGCATTTTGGCAATTCCAGCATTTGCTTCTCAACTTGAATGGCTCAAGAGTGGCATCATGGCAAGACAAACTACCAACCCGCTGTATATTATCTCGATCATGATCTATTCTTTTATCCTTATTCAGAATGAAGAGGCAGATATTAAACAAGCAACAGAGAAAGATTTGTGATACTAGTTCACAGTCAGGGTGGCATGTGAATTCAGGGAAAAGTGCAAGCAAACTTTTTTTTTGTGTTGCGTGATGGTGCACTCGTGATAGCGCCACCGGTTGGTTAGGCTGAGACATTGTTTCCCCTGCAACCCAGGAGATTGAGGGGTGACCTTATCAAAAGTTTTAAAATCATTAGAGGTATGCATAACATGAATAGCACGTTATAGTAGGGGAGCCCAAAACTAGACAACATTGGTTGAAGATGTTAGTGGAAAGACTTAAAAGGGACCTGAAACGCACATATTTTTCATATCTAGAGTGGTACATATATGGGTTGAACTGCCAGTGGAAGTGGGGGAGGCAGGTACAGTTACAAAATTTAAAAGACATTTGGTTAAGTAAGTGAATAGGAAACGTATAAAGGGATATGAGCCAAACAAAAGCAAAATGGGATGATTGCGTTTGTAGTTTACGTTGGTTTGGACGAGTTGGAACGAACAGTCTATTTCCATGCTATATCCTTCTATGACTCTTCGGCACTGAATTGATAACCGAAAGGCCTAGGCCAATGCAATGTGTTCACGTTTCACCGAATGGAGGCACGTTTTGTTACATCTTTGATTCAGGAATAGTGAAAATCAAGTATAGTTTATCCTTAAACAAAGTGCTGTCTCATTCATTCCACTGTGGAAATAATTCATCATTCAGAATACTTCCAGATCATTGGGCTGTTCGAAAGAGGTAAGGAGGTATTGACCACATCCAAACGGCGTGTGTTTAGATGTATGAAATTACAGTCTGACCTATTTGCAACGTTACCATTTGGAGTTATTGCACAACCGTTTGACTTTTTCTTAATAATCATGAGCATGTTACAAACGTTGATGGCGATCTATTTAGAATTGTCTATTGCTTTTACTCCGTTGCATATGTGCATGCTGGAAGTTATATAGCTTGGTCCATAGAATTGTGCAGACGGAGACAGCACATTGTGCCCATTTCCATTGAACAAAAGAACGTCGGTGCTATTGCCTCCTCCATTGTTCACTCAGTGGCTTGATCAGTCAATGTCAACTAGCATTGTAAAAATGGAAGAGGTTAAACAGCATTGCCAGTTACCATTTAAGTTGGTACACTTTCGATGGAAACATTTCTAAAAATCAGAGACCATTTCCCAAGAATCCAACAATGTCAATTAGTCGGGTTACAAATCTCACTCCCAATTACATTGATATATCTTCTGAATTTACCTGAATAATGCAGAATGAAAAGTTTCAATGAAGTGAATTGTTTTCAGGAAATCATGCTGTCCTTAATGACTGACAGACTGCAAACATTTTCTCTTCAGCTTCTGCTGCAGATATTTGTTGGGAGGAATACGGTGAGTGTCGGCACAAAACATGTAATGATGATGAAGACCCAGTCAAGGAAATGACATGCTGTGATGGAATGCCATGCTGCCGGCTCAAACCCCGAGCTCTACCATAATCTATTTCCTCCAATGTGATATCTTCAAACATCACTGAATAAAATTTCCATTCGTGCATAGCAACATTTGCTTGATTCTTCCTCGGTCTCTGCCTGCACAATGAGCAGAAATAAAATTCGATTGTATTGTTCACGATTATGTCTCTGTGTCATTGTCCCACCTAACATTATTGTACCATGCCTGGATGAAGATTTGAGATGACTTTGGAATGATTCAAGACTGAAAATTGTAACTCGGTGGGCATTCTCATAAAGGAGCTGAATTTTAAGTTTCCAAAGTTTGCAGGTACTTCACTCATGCTGGCATTGTGACTAAGTCGTTTGCATTGCTGACTATCTGTGTGGAGTTTACACATTCTCCCCATGTCTGCGTGAGTTTCCTCCCACAGTCACAGAGATGTGTAGGTGAGGTGAATTGGCTGTGCTAAATTGCCCATCCTGCTCAGGGATGTTTAGCTTAGGTGCATTCGTCATGGGTAAATATAGGGAAATGAGTCTGGGTGGCTTACTCTTCAGAGGGTCAATTTAGACTTGTTGGGCTAAAGGACCTGTTTCTAAGACTGTAGGGATTCTGTAGATATTGTTTAGTCCATACTGATTGGTGACATAACGATTGCATTAGTACCACAGACTTTTGATTGGGTTTTGTGGAGGGAATTTCCTTGAGTACCTGAACAGTTCAATAACTGTCCTGATGCATGTACAACATAGAGAGGAAGCGATGTCTTTGAAAAGTTAAATTAGATTGCGTCGAGGGAGATTTAAGTTGCAGGTTAGCTGAAGTTACCTTGCGTGCGGAGTTACTTTTATGCACAGTTAGTCCAGTTTCACACCTCACCTCGGACAATCTCTTTGTAAAATGAACTTCTAAACAAAGTAAGGCGATTCTGCAAGCAAGTGCAGTGCAAATTAATCTACAGGAAGTGGACTGGACTGACCAAATTGACGGGGTCGGGGCTCACGTTCAAATTAAATAAGGTAATTAGTGAAGTAGCAGGGATCTGAAAGAAGACAAAAGGAGAATGACATTAATAAAAGCCATGCACAATTTCACAGGCATTAAAAGGGGAACTTGAAATGTTGGAACCTCATGTGTCTGAAAGGTCAACCTTTGAAAATATTACAAAAAATATAATTATGATGCAATGTGGGACTGATTTCTTGGAGGCCAGAGAATGTATGTTTGGTTTGTTTGGTTGCCTTCCGAAGAAAGGAAGATAAACGACCTATCCACCGAACCTTTTGAAGAGGAGATAAGAATACTGAAAAGAACCATCGTTGCAAAACCTGAAGAATTAACTGACCATTGGGACTTGACAGTCTCTTGATGATCACCATTCATCAAATGACCAATCAGGGAGATCCTTCAAATGGTGTCAAACAAAGTTGGATGACTGAAAACACAGGTGGGCGTTGCAGAGCCTGCCTAGTAGTTGAGAAAAACCGAAAGAACTGGGGATGCTGTAAATCAGAAACAAAGACAGAAATTTCTGGAAAGCTGAGCAGGTTTGGTAGTATCTGTGGAGAGAAATCCAGAATAAAGTCTCGCATCCAGCTACCCTGCTTCAGGACTCCTGAGGAAGGAGGTTCTATGGAAGGATCACTTCTCTCCACAGATGCTGCCATACCCGGTTTTCCAGCAATTTCTGTTTTTGTTTCTGGTAGTTAGATCACTCGGGGAAGAGGTAGTCTGATCAGCTACTTGGAGACGGTTCTCAGGGGAGAACTGATCATTCACTCCAATACGAATTTCAGACCATACAAGAAACCAATCCCCATGGACATTTACGTATAGCACTTGCAGGAATTGTACCATGTAAAGTCCAAATGAACTTACTTATGAAGACCAAACTTGTTAGATTTCAGTTATTGACAGTAAATACAATAGGAAATAAGAATAGTTTATGAAGTTAAGTGATGGCAGCAGCAGGATTTTACAACGGGGAAGAAAGACAACATATCAATTACGTTAATTCTGTTTCACAAATGAGGAGACATTTAATTTCTCAAAAATACTAGAAGTACATGACTAATGAGACAGGGAATTGAGATCAATCTCTAATAGTCGAGAAATGTGTTGCAGACATTGATGGGATTGAAGGAAGTATGCTGAGAATAATGGACGCATTGGTGACCTTAATTAAACAGTCTTTGGACTCTGAGAAGCATCCCATGGATTGCAAATGCATTATTTTTTTTAAAAAAAAGAGGAAGAGATAACACAGATAATGCTACACCAATTAGCCTGGAATCAGTAGCAGTGGAATGCATGGAGTCCATTGTAACAAGAATGGACAGTGCTAACGGATTACAAAAGTGAAACAATCATTTTGGATATTTTTGAGGCTGTAACTAATAGAATTGACAACGATGAACCAGTGCATGTAGTTTCATCTCATTACCTGAGGAAGAATGTGTTGGTTACAAACTGAATTCAACGAAAGATCTATATGAAGAAAAGTTGGTTCAAATAACATTATATTCACTAGAGTTTGCAAGAATGGAAGTTATTGCATAGAACACGGCTAGAAAGGTTAAAGGCAGAAATGTTGTTCCTGATAACCAGGATCAACAGAACCAGGAGTCACAGTCCCAGGATACAAGATGATGATACAGGACTGAGATGATGAGAAATTTTGCCAACCAGAGACTAGTGAGTCTGTGGGATCATCTGCCACAGAAAGCAATTGAGGCCAATTAGTTGAATATTTTCAAGAAGGAACTAAGAAAAGTTGTTCGAGCAAAATGACCAAAGGGTAAAAAGCTGAAGCGCGGTACCAAATTGGATGATCAAGCATTATCATATTTTTCATCATAGAATTCCTAAAGTGTGCAAACAGGCCCTTCAGCCCAGCAAGTCTATACCGAACCCCCAGACCCATTCCCTTCCCTTATTATTCAGTGTTTATCCCTGCACACTGTGGGCAATTAGCATTGCCAATTCACCTAACCCGCACATCTTTGTATTCTGGGACAAAACCGTATCACCCAGAGGAAACCCACGCCGGAGGACATATAAACTCTGCACAGACAGACAACCAAGGCTGGAATCGAACCTGGGTTCCTGGTGCTTTGAAGTAGTACTTGACCATGTTGATTTCCACATTCCAAATTTTTATGAAAGATTTGAGTTCAAGTGGACAGTGGCGTGTGAGGAAACTACGTCAACTTGAAGTTCTGCCTGCATACCGCATCCAAATTGGGAGCCATCGTCGTGTATAGGGATTTTATGCTGGAGGCGAGGATTCAGATTGAAACTATGAGACAGTGGAAGTGCAGTAGATGCATAGTCGAGCATAGCCAGTTGCTAAAACGTATCTTGTACTTGCTAAATAACAAAGGCATAATCCATTTAGCATCAATCTGTTCATAGGGCAAATCTGCTTTAAGATAGACCGTCATGAGTAGCCTAATCCCCAACATGCATCCGACTCTAATAAGGATTCTGTGGGAATCAAGGATACCAGCATGAATTACGCATACAAAACCGAAGGTAACTTGCTCATCACCATCGTACCATCATCCACGGGGTACATGAACAACGAATGCAAAATCTATGGGATGGAGGGTCTGCGAGATCAAGGTCGCCATGTGCACAGCCATGCGACCGGATGGCCGAGATGTATTTATAAATGGCACTTGTTTAGTAGTCCAAGGAGAAATGATGACGGGGTGTGATATCTTAGACTCACGTAAAGAATTGAGTTTGATCCTGAAGTTACCCTCAATTCAGAGTGCAAAAAAAGCTGAGTTGTCAGCAGTATTCGGTGTCGTTTCCCACACCCATAATTTCCCCATGCCAATCACTATCTGTTCCGAATCTCACATTCACTTCCAATTTGTGTACCGATTGAGTGGAGGTGGTTCGCATCTATTGAGAAGAAACAATGCCCCATTGAACGTATCATTCATATGACTGTCGAAGTGGCAAATAAGAAACCACAAAGTGAAGGTCGACTGCAACCTGATTGCTGTGTAATAAGCTGCAAATCTCCTTTCTTCTGCAACAATTCCCATTTAATTAATATTCAGCTCTTCTGCTTGCTCTGTGATTCTGCCTAATCTCCATCTCCGCATGTTAATGCACATATCAACTTTGTGCCCATTCACTTTAATCTTTGTACACTCTCTGTGTAGTCCTATCTCCACAGACCTATCTGTGGTCTTCTCATCTACAGAAACAGATCCAAAAACTGCTGGAAAAGCTCAGCATGGCAGGAAATATTTGTGGAGAGAAAACATAATTAATGCTTCGTGTCGAGTAATCCTTTCTCAGAACTGCCTTCCTACCTAGTTTTGTGACACACAAACTGGTAGAGACTATATTCATTTCCACCATCCAATGCGTCAGATATTCAATAGAGAGGCATGTCTGTTACACTCCGCCCATGGAAAGAAGGAAAATGATAATGCCCCCTTGATCACAATTATTTGTCATTTATTAATTAACCATTAGAACATAGAACATAGAACAATACAGCACAGAACAGGCCCTTCGGCCCACGATATTGTGCCGAACATTTGTCCTAGCTTAAGCACTCATCCATGTACCTATCCAATTGCCGCTTAAAGGTCACCAAAGATTCTGACTCTACCACTCCCACAGGCAGCGCATTCCATGCCCCTACCACTCTCTGGGTAAAGAACCCACCCCTGACATCTCCCCTATACCTTCCACCCTTCACCTTAAATTCATGTCCCCTTGTAA
>NC_057746.1:7031447-7047700 GCF_004010195.1 Chiloscyllium plagiosum | reverse complement strand
CAACATCACTTCACGCCTCTTGAATTCAATCCCTCTGCTAATGAATGCTAATACACTATAGGCCTTCTTACAAGCTCTATCCACCTGAGTGGCAACTTTCGAAGATCTATGAACATAGACCCCAAGATCCCTCTGTTCCTCCACCTCACTAAGAACCCTACCGTTAACCCTGTATTCCGCATTCTTATTTGTCTTTCCAAAATGGACAACCTCTCACTTGGCAGGGTTGAACTCCATTTGCCACTCCTCAGCCCAGCCCAGCTCTGCATCATATCTAAGTCTCTTTGCAGCCGACAACAGCCCAATATTGTTCTATCCAATTCAAGGGATGGGTCTTACTGTTTGTCTAGATTGTGGCAAGTGTATGCCTGAAAATTGGATTTCCTGTGGCAGTCTATTATTTCTGATGCTGGATTCCAAAAATATGAATTATTCCAAGGAAACTCGGTGCAAAAGCATTGCTTTGCCATCCAGATTACGGTTGACATGATTAAAGACCCAACACTAAATCTTGCCTAAAATCAAAAATATTTCATCCACTATTTTACCAAGAATCAATCTCGTACTTGAAGTATTCAGATTTAAGTCTGAGTGCCGAAGATTCACAACTATCTGAGACATAACTAACTTATCTCCGCTTAAATGTTTGAAGGTATAATTTTTAATACTGACCAATATTTCTAGATTTTTCCACAATACTCATGGGTGTGTTAAAGCACATAAACAGGCTATTTTACCTATCGTGTTTGCATTAGCTCAATGAATGCGGGACTATTACTTACTTACATCCCATGATCCTTCTCCACACCTTTTCATATTGGCCAAATAAAATCTATTGTCCTCCCCCCTTGCCTGCATTGAACCTGCTGCTAACAACATTCAAAGCAATGTATTCCATATCCTAACGGCTCATTGAGTAAATTTTTTTTTCCTCACTTCACCCTTGCTTCAATTACAGATCACTTTAAATCTATGCCCTCACTTCCAAGTACTTTTCCGAGACTGGGCAGTTTCTCCTTATCTCTTCATTCAGCCTGCTTATGATGTTGAAAAGCTCTATCAGACCTCCTCTTACTTGCCTTTTCTTCAAGCAGAAGAGTCCCAAATTCTTAACTCAATCCTCATAACAGTACTTGTTCTTTGCTATTTTTGTTAATCGTTTTTGCACTCTTTGCAATGCATTCAAATCCTTCTTATTATGTGGATTATTATTAAGAACTGTATACAATACTCCATATATGATTTAATAAGTACTTGCTCCAATTTCAAACTGTCTTTATTCTGGTACTCCATGACATTACTGATGCAGCCAATGAAGTTGTGTGTTTTATTGACTGGCCCTACCTGCTCTGCCGTGTCCAAGGATTTCTTTAAAATCACTCATGGTATGTGGGAATCACTGTCGAGGTCAGCATTTATTCCCATCATTAAAATGCTCAGACGGCAGTGGAGAGTCACCCACATTACTTTAGGTCTGAATTCACGTGTAGGCCAGACCAGGTAAGGATGGCAGTTGAATTCCCAACACGAAATAGTGACCCAGATTTATTTTTGACGTTGGGAAACAGTGTCATGATCATAATTAGAAATATAGAATCACAGAGTATATAAGAGACTTTTTGGCCTGTTGAATCTGTACTGCTAAAGCAAATTTGCACCATTCTCAGTTTTCAGAAATGGCTCCAAAGGCATGAACTTTATGATATTTCAAGTTCTCATTCAACTATTTCTAACAGGTTGTGAGGTTACCCACCCCAATTACTCTCATAATCTGAGTGATATTATTTTCTTCAAAACGCATTGAAACCTTTTGCCCTTCACCATAAACTGGCGCCTACTTGTTATTGCACCTTCGAATGGGTGTGGCAGCTGATTTCTATCCAACTTGTCTATCACCCTCCTAATCTTATGTGCCTCTGTAGGAGCTACCCTCAACCTTAACAGCTCTGAAGGAAAACAACCCGACCTTCTCCAGCCTGGTGCTCCACCCAGGCAACGATTTTCCTGCCCTTCCAAGGCCTGAAACGTTGATTTTCCTGCTCCTCGGATGCTGCATGACCTGCTGTGGTTTTGCAGCACCACATTCTTGGCGCTAATCTACAGTATCTACCACTTTCACCCCAGGCAACAACGTGGTGAATTTTCTTTGCACTACTTCAATGTGATTACGTATTTCCTCCAGTGTGGTGAAATAAACCGCACAAAGTACACTCGATGTGACCTAATCAAAGTCCAGAATAACTCCAACATAACCTCCCTTTTCTGATAATCTCCAATTGGACTGATAAAGATAACTGTCCCATATGCCTTCTTAACTATCCTATTTAGTTGCCCTGTGAACGAGCACAGAAAGATCATCCTGTTCTTCTGAGTGTCCTAGTGTCATGAGGCTTTGTTCTTTCTTCCAAATTGCATCACCTCAGGCTTACCAGTGTTCAATTCTATTTGCCATTGGTTTGTTCATCTAACCGCTCTCCTTAGATACTCCTGCTGTCGAAACATTCTCGCTCCCTGTCAACCACCAATCTTCATGGCATCCTCAAATTTATTCTTCAAATCCCCATTTTCATGCAACTGTTACATAAAATGACCAAGAAAGACATTAAATGCCCTTTGGATTCTCAATTGCCCAGTTGTTTTAAATATACATATGGAATTAAAATTCCAACTTCTGCCACGGCAGGATTTGAAATCAAGTACTTAGAACATGACTTGGATCTCTGGACTAATTTTTGATGATAATATCAACTAGAACGTCAAACACATGTTTCTGCAGTTAGGAGTATAGGGTTCCTGACTTCCTACATATTTCAGTTTGCAAATTTCTTTGGGCAAGCAAGTGCTGATATGCTTTAAAATTAGATATATTTATCCTTTTTTTTTACTTCTGTTGGAGGTTGATCGAGTTGCTGTAGTGCATCCTTGCACATGGTATGTACTATTGCCAATGTACAGCTGTGATGGAAAGAATAAGTGGTGATTGTAAAAGAGGAGTTGTTAGGAGAAATTAGAAGATTTCAAGTCCTCTTCTATTAACCAATTTAGAAATTCTTTAACAGGAATTTTAAATTCACGGTTCACATTGATAAGCAATAAAAGTTTGACTGGAGTTGTCATGTTGCGGTTATCTGAAAAATAAATTACAGGGCAAACCGGATTCCCATATGAGGGTTGCTGTCAGAATTTCTAAGCACAGCAAAGAAATCTCAATACATTGCACAATAATAAAAAAAAGTTATTCTACACTTGTCATACGAACATTGACAATCATCAAACAGGCAAATTGAGGACTGCAGATGCTGGAAATCAGAGTCGAGATGGCCAGAAGCAAAAATAAATCGACTACACTGACATCTATAAGTAAAAATCTACTTAATTGAAAGCATTTGATCGACCTGTGCAGTAGAAGCCTATGAAGACTATCATAAAGTCTGACGACTTACCATTTCTTCGCAATGTAGCCTATCAGGAATACAAACAGAGAGATGCATTTTATTGGATAATGGCGAGGGTGCTTGCACTCAAATCAATCCACAATCCACTTTGTGGTTTTCAATCAGACTACCTACAGTAACTCTATCTGTACAATAACCTTTCATGCCACTCTCCTCCAAACCTGGGGAAACGTTTTCATTAGCATTTGATGAACCTCCATATCTTCATCCACTGGCCCATTTGTCCATCAGCCGTTAATGGAAAATATGAAGCAAACTTACTCGCCATCTAATTTGTGGTATGCCTGCCCCTGGATGTGTTTTGTGGAATAGTGTGGTGTTAATGTAACCAGCATTCCAATAACTGTTGTTTGCAGACCACAACTCTTTAATGCAAGAAAGAGATAGCACTTCAATTGTTTTGCAAACCATAATGTAAATCGAAATTTTGTTGTGAGTAACCGGATAGATTTGTAACTCGCTGTATCCACTGATACATAACTTCCCTTTCCTGATATGGAATTGAATGAAACATTTGACTTATATTCACTGATGAAAAGTCTGACATGCCAACCAGCCATATCAAACCACTGTGGAAATATTGAAGAAGCAGAAATATTATGAGGTCGTGCTATATTACTAAACAATCATTACCAGTCCAAATACCTGGAGAAAATTTGTTCAATTTTAGACAGAAGATTAGGCAAACAACAATCCAATAAGTCCTGCTTAGAGCATTATAAGTCCTGCTCAGTTGAAATAAAATATCCTATCATTTGGCACGGCCAAGAGACAATCTGTTACATCACTTCAGACAAAGTCTTGGAGAGATATCTGCTACCTGTGGGCTTTGGTGAAGAACCAAGGAGAGGGAAAATTCCATAGTATCTTTCCATACTCATCGATTTACTGATCGCAGACATGTCATTCTTCAAAATTGGCAATACAAGGAACAGATCTAGAAACGCCATCTGGATTGGAATGGCAACTTGAAACTCTTAGTTGGGCTGCACACGTGTTGGACGAACAAAATTTCCAAGAAAGCAGAAACTAACAATTTTCCACTTCTATGCATCCCCATCTATTTTCGAGAATTGACATAGTATGACTTAATTTAAAATGTCAATACTAGATAATTTTGTGTGATATGCATCAGAATAAAACAATTCCTCCTATTGTGTCTGTGCTTTTGTGTTTTTTTTTAGTTTTGCAATTAATCCAGTCCCACGCACATTTGCACTGGCTCTGTAAAGTTGTCCTTTCCAGTGCAGAGCCAGACGGCACAGTGGCTCAGTTGTTAGCACTGTTGCCTCACAGCGCCAGGGGCCCAAATATGATTCCAGTCTCAGGTAACTTTTGTGTGGAGCTTGTATATTCTCCTTGTTCTGCATGGGCTTCCTTCCACAATTCAAAGATATGCAGGTTCTGTCGAATGGCCGTGCTAAATTGCCCATAATGTTTAGGGATGTGTAGGTTGAGTACATTAGTCAGGAGTAAATGTCGAGGAATGGTTGGAGGGTCGGTGTGAATTTGTTTGGCTGAAGGACTTGTTTCCACCTTGTAGGGATTCTATGGAGAGCCAAAAAAACTCTTTATTTTCTGTCAAAATAGGCAATGCATTCAAAGTGCAATGCACGACTGTAAGATTTAAAATATATAATGTCAAAACAAGTCTTTTTGCAACAATGGACATTTGACATATTCTGTTTTTCAGATACATCAGCTCCTTTTATGTTAATCACAACTGAATCCCTGTTGTTGTTGCTCCGTGGACCCCAGGACAACTTCATGAAAAATACATCAGAAAAGGTTGAGTACAGAACACAATGTATTGATTTGGCAATGTGCAAACAACCACAATTAATAAATAATTCAGAAGTATGAAAACACCTAAATAACACTGATACTAGTACATCATAGAACCAAAGCCATTGAGATGTACAGCACGGAAACAGACCCTTCGATCCAAATCGTCCATGCGACAAGATATCCTAATATAACCTAGTCCCCGTTGCCAGCACTTGGCCCCTATCCCTCCAAACCTTTTCTATTCATATACCCATCCAGATGCCTTTGAAATGTTGCAATTTTACCAGCCGTCAACACTTTCTCTGGCAGCTCATTCCATATAGATTAGATTAGATTACTTTACAGTGTGGAAACAGGCCCTTCAGCCCAACAAGTCCACACCGACCCGCCGAAGCGTAACCCACCCATACCCCTACATTTACCCCTTACCTAACACTACGGACAATTTAGCATGGCCAATTCACCTGACCCTGCACATCTTTGGACTGTGGGAGGAAACCGGAGCACCCGGAGGAAACCCACGCAGACACGGGGAGAACGTGCAAACTCCACACAGTCAGTCGCCTGAGGTGGGAATTGAACCCGGGTCTCTGGCGCTGCGAGGCAGCAGTGCTAACCACTGTGCCACCGTGCCGCCCACATACATACCATATACATACCACCATCTGCATGAAAAGGTCTCTTTAATATCTTTTCCCTCTCATCTTTAACCTATGCCGTCTAGCTCTGGACAACCCTCACCCAGGAAAAAAAAACTTATTTTATTTGTCCTATCCATCAGAGAAAGGCTTTTATTCTGGAATAATTTTCTATGTTCAAGAGAATAATATCTGCCTTTTGATATCTGATGTTTTCACATGAGGCAGGTTGCTTGCAAAGTTGAACCCTGAATACTCTCAGGCACAATAAGCAAACAGCTTGACCTTTACAATAAGTGAAATACTAAACAGTTTATTAATATGACTCTAAACAAACCTGTTCGAAACAATGAACACACTTGAACTTCAATCAATAAGCTCACCTCTGATGGAAAAGTTCAAGAGTTCAACAATTGAATGCAGCAGGACTAAGACGATGGAGAGAGGAAGACTGTTTTGCGAACCTACTGCTGGCTAATATTAAAACGTAGGATAGCGTGGAGACAGATATTATGGAAGGTGCGAATCTGATTGAACTTTTTTTCAAATACTTGTAGATATAAAAAATGACAGCAGATATTCGATTGATGATGAACTTGAAATCTGAAAGTGTGTTTGTCCATGTATTGCATAAAAGTTTGGGAAAATTTGCATTTCATTAGCTAAAAAGAGATGTAGTGACGTAAATGGCAACTGTTTAAGATAAATATTTTCGTTTTAATTGGAATAGAAGGAAGCCTGCAGCAAAACTTCCATCGATGTTGGAGTTATAGTTGCTACGCTTTATTAAAGTTCTGATGCCAGGAATAGTTGATTATCGATGTTTCTTTTTCATTCTTTCATGGGATTGTGAGCGTCAAGGCCTAGAAAAGTATTTGTAGTCCATTGCTAATAGACCAGTTGGCAGCTAAGCGTGCTGCATGTACGGAATGAGCTGCCAGAGGAAGTGGTGGAGGCTGGTACAATTGCAACATTTAAGAGGCATTTGGATGGGTATATGAACAGGAAGGGTTTGGAGGGATATAGACCAGGTGCTGGCAGGTGGGATTAGATTGGGTTGGGATATCTGGTTGACATAGACAGGTTGGAACGAAGGCTCTGGTTCCGTGCTGTACATCCCTATGACTCTATGACTAATGCATTGTAAAATAAATCGTCCAGTAAATTTGTCAAAGATAATTTGACTTCCATAGACCCATGCTGTTTTTGTTTCAATTAATGTTTTTCCACTGACTTCAAAAAGTCAGTGAGTCCGGAGTCACATGTGGGCCAGACCAAATAAGGGCTGAAAATTCCTTCCCTGAAGGACTTGAGTTAACCATATAAATTAAATCTCTCAATCCTATGCTGCTGAGCTAACAGACTGGTGCTCAATATATGATCACTCCCTTCTTGACCATGCCTTTGAACTAAATGTTTCTGAAAATTTGACTGTACAAATAGAATTTGTGTTATTGCGCCATGATCTCCCCCTTCCTCTCCCATCTTCAGAAAATCCTCTGTTCTCTTTTTGTTTGACCGCTTGTCTGAAACTAGGAAGATGCCTCAACAAGCAGTTCCCACAGTGTTATATGCACAGAAATATGCTTCGAATTAAATATGGGACAATTTTCGCACTTGCTACTGCACCAGCGATAGAAGGTACGTCAATAGGACGGGCTGGAGATTTATGGGACAAGTGTTGGCAATTGCGTTGAGATTAATTTAGGATATCTGGTCCGCATGGATGACTTTGACAGAAGGTTCTGTTTCTGTGCTGTACAACTTTTCATCTCAGTGCTGCGCTCTCAGTACAGTACCCAGTCGAGAACAGCCTGTTCTCTGGTTGTTTTCTTTTTGAAGTCAGTGGAAAAACATTAATTGAATGAGACAAAAACAGCATGGGTCAATGGAAGTCAAATTATCTTTGACAAATTTACTGGACGATTTATTTTACAATGCATTAGTCATAGAGTCATGGGAATGTACAGCAAGGAAACAGACCCTTCCTTCCAACCCGTCTATGTCAACCAGATATCCTAAACCAAACTAGTTCCACCTGCCAGCACCAGGCCCATATCTCTCCAAACCCTTCATGTTCATACACCCATCCAAATGCCTCTTAAATGTTGCAATTGTACCAGTCTCCACCACTTCCTCTGGCAGCTTATTCCATACACGCACCACCCTCTGCGCGAAAAAGTTGCCCCTCAGGTCTCTTTGATATCTTTCCCCTCTCACCCTAAACCTATGCCCACTGGTTCTGGACTCCCCCACCCCAGGGAATAGACTTTGTATATTTACCCTATCCATTCCCCTCATAATTTTGTAAAACTCTATAAGGTCACCCCTCAGCCTCCGATGCTCCTGGGAAAACAGCCCCACCCTGTTCAGCCTCTCCCTATAACTCAAATCCTCCAACCCTGGCAGCATCCTCGTGAATCTTTTCTGAACCCTTTCAAGTTTCACAACATCTTTCTGATAGGAAGGAGACCAGAATTTTATGCAACATTCCAACAGTGGCCTAACCAATGTCCTGTACAACTGCAACATGACCTCCCAACTCCTGCACTCAATATTCTGACCAATAAAGGAACACATACCAACAGTATATGTTCTGTCTTTTGGATGTTCAGAAGGCATGATAAGTTGGAACCTCAGCTTCAAATATTCTGGCACATCAGGGAGTGGAAGAAGTACTGGACACTTTGTTTGAGGAGGTGGTCACAACTGGTCAATTAAGTCAGTGATCAGGACAGCAGGGTGTGATTGTAAGTGAGGCAGGTAGGGGGATCCTCAGTTCAGGAATGGAGAAGACTCAGCTCTCGAACATGTTCAACAGGTTTGAGGTACTTCCACTTTGTGTGGATGAGGAAAAGGGCTGAAGGGAGGATGAGCCAGCTTACTATGGCACCATGGTTTACGAGGCCTTTCAAGAGGGGGAGCAAACAGACTATTCAGGGATCAAACAGGAAGATAAGTGAGGTTGTGTAGCTCTCATATTTAAGTGGTGGTGAGACATGATATGGATTCTATGGAGAAAAAGTTTGAACACATTTTGGTGAAAATTAGTAATTCTAACAAGAAAAAGTCACTGTTTAGCGTAGTCTGCAGACCACCAAATACAAAGAAATATCTAATGTCTGTAAACATTGCATGGCATTTACCATGACAGAGTTTAAGCCTCATGTCGATTAGCTGAACCAGGTCAGTTGAGGTGAGTTTTCTTGGACAATATGTAATGGACCCGACGTGGGAGCATACTATCCTAGATCTGGTCCTGTGTAATGAGACAGCAATAACTAATGATGCCATAGTTAGGGATTCTCTTGGAAGGAATGATCACAGTATTGTTGGATTTAGAATACAGATGGAAAATACAAAGACAAACATCCAAAAACCAGAGTGTTGTGCTTAAACAAAGGAGATTACTGTAGGAAAAGGAGGCGTTGGCTATCAATGACTAGTGGTGTGCCTCAGGGATCAGTTTTGGGACCGTAACTATTCACAATTTACATCGATGGTTTAGAGTTCAGGAGAACGTGGAGCGTGCCAAAGCTTGCTGACGACACCAAGATGAATGGTAGAGTAAAATGTGCAGAGGTTTATGAGACTTTCCAAAAGCATATAGATAGTTGTAAGCAGGAAAAGATCTGGCAGATGGAATACAATGTTAATAAATGCGATGTTGTCCATTTTGTAGGAATAACTGTAAAAAGGACTACTGCTTGAATGGTAAGAAAAATCACAGCATGTTGCTGTGCAGAGGGGCCTAGGTATCCTTGTGCAGAAATCACAGAAGGTTGATCTGCAAGTGCAACAGATAATTAAGAAGCCAAACGAAATTTTGTCTTTCATTCCTAAAGTGGTTAAGTTCAAAAGGAGGGAGGTTACATTGTAGCTGTATCGGGTGTTGGTGAGGCAACACCTGGAGTAACACGTGTAGATTTGTTCTGATTCCTTGTGAAAGGATCGACTGACATTGGAGTATTTCCAGAAGAAGATCACTAGGTTGATCCTGGAGTTGAGGGCGTTGGCTTATGAGGAGATACTGAGTAGAATGGGATCATATTCCTTGGCATTTCGAAGAATGAAAATGGATCTCATAGAAACATATAGAAAATTATAAAGGTAATAGATAAGATAGATGGTATGTTCCCACTGTTAGGTGAAACCAGCACAAGAGGGCATAGCCTCAAAATTAGGGGACTAGATTTAGATTTGAGAAGGAACGTCTTTCCCTAGAGAGTTGTGAATCTATGGAATTCCATGCCCAGTAGTCGAGGCTTCCTCAGTAAATACTTTTAAAATTAAGATACTTTTAGGAATAACTTAAAAAGGACTACTGCTTGAATGGTAAGAAAAATCACAGCATGTTGCTGTGCAGAGGGGCCTGGGTATCCTTGTGCAGAAATCACAGAAGGTTGATCTGCAAGTGCAACAGATAATTAAGAAGCCAAATGGAATTTTGTCTTTCATTCCTAAAGTGGTTAAGTTCCAAAAGAGGGAGGTTACATTGTAGCTGTATCGGGTGTTGGTGAGGCAACACCTGGAGTAACACGTGCGATTTGTTCTGATTCCTTGTGAAAGGATCGACTGACATTGGAGTATTTCCAGAAGAAGATCACTAGGTTGATCCTGGAGTTGAGGGTGTTGGCTTATGAGGAGATACTGAGTAGAGTTGGATCATATTCATTGACATTTCGAAGAATGAGAATGGATCTCATAGAAACATATAGAAAATTATAAAGGTAATAGATAAGATAGAGAGTATGTTCCCACTGTTAGGTGAAACCAGCACAAGAGGGCATAGCCTCAAAATTAGGGGACTAGATTTAGGACTGATTTGAGAAGGAACGTCTTTCCCTAGAGAGTTGTGAATCTATGGAATTCCATGCCCAGTAGTCGAGGCTTCCTCAGTAAATACTTTTAAAATTAAGATACTTTTTTTTCACTGTAAAGGTGTTCAAGTTTATAGTAAGAGGGCGGGTAAGTGGAGCTGAGGCCATGACAAGATCAGCCTGATTTCGCTGAGTGGCAGAGCAGGCTCGAAGAGCCAGATGGCTTACTCCTGCTCTTAGTTCTTATGTTATTATGTTCTTAACGGCCTCTCATCAGATATTACTGGGCCAATGTAAAGGCCCTGGAATGAGGGGTAACAATTGATTTAGAGTAGAGTTCACAATCCCAAAACAATGACTGCAAATAAAATGTATTTCTTTTTAACAGATTGGCAGGCAGTGACTCGTACGATTTCACGTGAGTCAGTGCTTGGGACAGAATTATTCAGTTGAATCAATAGGATGTGGGAAACATATGTAAGATTTCCAAATTTGCTGACGATCCAAACGTCGGTGGGTGTTGTTCAAAGGATGCTTGAAGGTATTTGAAATGAGTTGAGTGGCTGGGCAGGTAAGTTGCTGATGCAGTGCAATGCGAGTAGAAATGAAGTTAACATTTCTGTGTGAAAAACAGAAAGGCAGATAATTATTTAACTTATAGTATGTCACAAAATGTGGACAAATGAAAGGAACTGGGTATTTCTGGACAACAGTCGATGAAAAATATAGGTATGTGCAGCAAGTAATTAAGAAGGGAGAATTATTGCCCTTCTTTGCAAGACAAGTTGAGCTCATAAGTTGATATGCATTTCTGCAGTTGTAACCGTTATTGGTCCATACATCTGGAGTATTGCGTGCAGTGTTCATCTTTCTATCTATGAAAGGATATGCTTGCCATGAGGAGAATACAGCAGCGATTTACTGATGTGTTACAACGAATGGCAAGACTGACCAATGGAGAGATATTAATTCGACTGGTGATGTACACACTGCAGTTTGAAAAACAAACAAGAGATAACTGACTGAACTGGATACTGGTTTAGCAACCTCAAAGCCGAAAGAATTGCAAATACTGCAAATCAGAAACAACAACAAAAATTGTTGGGAAAGCTCAGCAGATCTGACTGCACCTGAGGACAGAAATCAGGGTTCACATTTTGGGTTCAAGTGACTCTTCCTCAGAACAGTGAACATCTCCGGGCCATCTGCACCAACCAACCCCACTGCCCCGTGGCTGAACACTTCAACTGCCCCTCCCTTTTCATCGAGGACATGCAGATTCTTGGCCTCCTCCATTGCCACTCGCTAACTACCCGACAAATGAAGGAAAAATGCCTCATCTTCAACTTTGGATCCCTCCAACCCCATGGCATCAATGTGGATTTCACCACTTTCCTCATTTCCCTTCCCCCCACCTTACCCCAGTTTCCACCTTCCAGCTCAGCATAGCGCTCATGACCTGACAGACCAGTCCAGCTTCCTTCCCACCTATCCATTCCACCCTCCCCACAACCTATCACTTTCACCCTTACCTCCATCCACCTATTCCACTTCAGCTACCTTCCCCCCAGCCCCAGCCACCCTCCCACTTATCTCTTCACCCCCGATGCGCCCAGCCTCATTCCAGATGAAGGATTCTGGCCCAAAACTTCAATTCTCCTGCTCCTGATCTGCTGTGCTTTTCCAGCACCATACATTCGATTCGAATCCCCAGCATCTGCAGTTCTCACGTTCGCCCTGAGGAAGGGTCACGTGAGCCAAAATGTTAACTCTGATTTCTCTCCACAAAAGCTGCCAGACGTGCTGAGTTTTTCCATCAACTTCTAACTTTATTACTGTTTTAATGAAGTTGGACACACTGATGCAGGGAGATATTTTCGCTGACTTTAGACTGAAACTGATTCCTATCTCAGGAGACTATATAGGCCTGAAACTAGAAAAAGAAATCTTCACTAAAATAGTCGTGAGTCTCTTGATTGACAGCTAGAGATGTCTATGGGATGGAATCACTGAATATATATTTTAAAAGAGGTATTAAAATGATCAAAGATGTCAAGTGGCATCGACAGCAAGTGTGAATGTCACATTGACTCAATTACAATCACATTGAATTCCAGAGTCCCTCCAATGGCTGAATTGACTTTGTCTACCAGCATTAAACAGGACAAACAACATGTTTCCGCCTGTGGCCGTCAGGGGTCTATTTTGTTAATGTTGACTTTTTATCTAAAAGAAAACAAGGTTTTAAGACAGAGGAGATGGGGAGACTATTGTAAACAGCTTGTGAGTCCTTGGAATTTATGTTGAAAGATGGACGAACAAAAACATCTAAATGGGTGTGATCAAAATCTCGCAAAACCAGAAACTTCAGTTTCTTAGTTTTCAGTAGCAATTGTTGCTGGGTCTGTTGCTTCAGTACATCGTTCCCTGCTACACTCTGTCAAAGTTCCTCGAAGATTTCCTGAAGTTGCATGTGAGTTGCAAGAATGTGCTTATGGGATATTACTATAATGAAACAGTTACTGTTTCTTACCTTATTATGGGAGAAAGTGAGGACTGCCGATACTGGAGATCAGAGTCGAAGTGTGTGATGCAGGAGAAGCACAGCAGATCAGGCAACATCCGAGGAGCAGGAGAATCAACGTTTCAAGCATAAGCGCTTCATCAGGAGGCTTATGAAAAGCTTATGCTTGAAAAGTCAATTCTCCTGCTCCTCGGATGCTGCCTGATCGGCTAATCAATTATTATAGAGAAAGTGAGGACTGCAGATGCTGGAGATCAGAGCTGAAAATGTTTTACTGGAAAAGCGCAGCAGGTCAGGCAGCATCCAAGGAGCAGGAGAATCGACCTTTCTGGCATGAGCCCTTCCTCAGGAATGAATTATTATGTTAAGTAGTTCAATACACGTATGGTGAAGTTAGTTCTTTTTTTCTTTATTAACTAGAGGGCATGAAAAACACGTTTGCATAACGTCGAGTAGTTTGACCAATTGAATTGTCTATGGATCACTGCACTTTGCATTACTTGCAAGTGTTGTAGTCTACCTTAACATATTTTGAGGGGACCTGGTCTCGTCCAGAACAAACTCTGTCCTCTTGTCAAGATCAAAATTTCTAATTCCAGTTTGGGTTTATAATTATTCGACTCAAAGTCAGGGAAAGGTAAGGGTTAGTGTCTTTCTTTCAGATGGTCAATTTTGTTGTTTAATCAAGGTTTTCCTTGTGTCAATGATGGCATTTTCAGTCACTAAGAGTTTCCTGGCGGGAGAAGAAGTCACTTCCGGTGTTTTACAGGAAGTGAGCAAACAAAGCTCCAAAATTGGCAAGCAAGCTGGCATTGGGGTTGCCTGTGTCTGTGAGAAAAGGGGAGATAGGTGTTGCCGTCTGTGAGAAAAGGGGAGATAGTGTAGCATTTATGATTGCCGGGAATGCGATCAGAATCTTTGGTAATGGATGAGATTCGTTTGAAAATGAAGCAGCTTGAATATGAAAAGTAAATGAAATAGCTTGAACTACATTTAAAAGCAGAGGAAAAAGAAAAGGAGAGGAAGACCCCAGTATAAGAAAGAGAGAAAGAGAAGGAAGAGTGAAAAGAAATGCAGAAGGAGAGAGTTTTTGAACTTCAGAAGTTGGAACTGAGAACTTCAAGTCAACATAAAATGGCTGAAGCAGAGATGAAGAGGAGGAGGTCATGATGAGGACAGTAATGAAGAGCAATCCCATTGTAGCCAAAGGCCTGGTGGGGATTTGTTTAACTATGTTGATATGTTGCCAAAGTTCGATGAGAAACCTTCTCATTTCATTGGAGAATGTGGCCAAACAAATGAAACGTGGGTATTTTCAGTACAAAGTTGGCAAGTGGAGTGAGTGAGGTATTAGCAACACTGTCAGAGGAAGTATTTGGGGAGTATGATGAGTGAAAAAAAATCTTCTGTGCATGTAAAACTTAACACCAGAAACCTACACAAAATGTTTTACGAATCCAAGGAACAGTGTTCAAACATACAAAAAGTTTGGAAGAATTAAACTAAGTAATTTTGATAGGTGGGTAAGGGCATTAAAAACAGATCAAATATATGACTGTCTTAGGGAGACAATTAGTTTGGAAAATTACACAAATTCACATCCTGAAGCAATGAGATTAGATTCCCTTCAGTGTGGAAACAGGCTCTTTGGTCCAACAAGTCCCCAGCAAACCTCCGAAGAGACACCCACTCAGACCCATTTCCCTCTGACTAATGCATCTAACACTATGGGCAATTTAGCATGGCCAATTCACCTAACCTGCACATCTTTAGATTGTGGGAGGAAACCCACACAGATACGGGGCGGATGTGTAAACTCCACGCAAACAGTCACCCAAGGCTAGGATCGATCCTGGGTCTCTGGCGCTGTGATGTAGCAGTGCTAACCACTGAGCCACCGTGCTGCCCTGATAGTCTGAATCTGCCCCATAAGGGGAACCGAAAGTGCTGCACATAGGGAGTAACAAGCAGAGCCCCGTTCATTAAGGCCAAAGCCTGCGTGAATGGAAAAGCAAAGGGGAAAATTGAAGTTAAATCAAAATATATATTGCCCCCAGATTGCTAAATAGTGTAACTAAAATCTTGCACTGTGCTGTCACATCACAAATGATTTCCAAAAAGTATAAGTATTGAGAAAGATGAAGTTTTGAATTTTCAAAAGATAAACAGTGCTATTTTGAGAATCTGGGGTAAACAGCGCTCAAACAGAAAATGAACATACTCCATCGATACTTGCATTAGTCGGTGTTCCTGGTAAGCAGAATCTATTTCTCCACAGCATTGTCATAAGCAATGCTCCTGATGTAATACAACTGCTTATTTTGATGTTTGATCAGTGGAAAGAAAGTAACAGTATTAAATAAGTATCGTTTATTTATCATTATAGTAGAAATACAATTTCTGAGAGGAAACAATCTCTATTCAATATCCGCACGTTATTGAAAATATCTTAGACTTGCGAGACATTGTAACTTTAGATGTTCATCAATCAAGAACAATGGGTAATGAAAAAAAAAGTAAAGCTGAAAGGGAAATCCAGAGGTTCTTCAAGAAGTGTCAAAACAGAGAAAATACGATTGTAATGCTATGGTACAACTAAATGAAAATATAACAACTGTGCTCCAACAATATACCCTGGCTGAGCATTTTTAGATCTAACTGGATTCCAGACAAATATTGCTGAAAATGTGTTGCTGGAACAGCGCAACAGGTCAGGCAGCATCCAGGGAACAGGAGAATCGACGTTTCGGGCATAAGCCCTTCTTCAGGGCTTATGCCCGAAACGTCGATTCTCCTGTTCCCTGGATGCTGCCTGACCTGCTGCGCTGTTCCAACAACACATTTTCAGCTCTGATCTCCAGCATCTGCAGACCTCATTTTCTCCTCCTGATAAATATTGACCTGATAAATCCCGCACTGACCAGGGTGAAGTAAATGTTGTCTCACTGATCAGTATTTGAATCATGTAAACAAGCTGTAAAGGTGTGCCTCTGACTTTGCCATGGTCTGCCAAGTTTTAATAGCAAGA